>NC_089756.1:39718761-39728761 GCF_040412425.1 Macrobrachium rosenbergii | reverse complement strand
TAGGACTCTGACAAAAACTGATACAATCACTGGGCCGTAAAGTGACGCCACGCCCACCGGAGGAATTGACGTAGAGCGAGAAACTGCGATGCTTAGTCGACTACAAAAAAGACAGCCTCCTTTAATTTGAGTTATCTTCGTTTGGGCCCAAGACGTTCGTAACGTCTCTCTCTCTCTCTCTCTCTCTCTCTCTCTCTCTCTCTCTCTCTCTGAAAATATCACGGCGATAAACCTAAAGCGTGTCTATAGGCAACAGTAAAAATTTCTTTTTCCCAGAAGAAATAGCAAGTGAGAAGGGAGGGAGGTGGGGAAGGGGTCGGCTCCAGATGCTATGATACTCAATAACTATTTTACTACGCCGTCCTGCATTCATGGGATTTAGCAGAACGGGCCTAAGGCGTCAAAGCTCGGTCGGAATTCGAACCCGGGACTCTTCAGCCGCGTAACTCAAAGTTTAAATGCTCAAGAAAGCGCCTGACCCGAACCAACCGTTAGCATAGTCATCTAAATTCCTTTCTTAATCCATGAAGATCTTTGGAATATGAAGAAATGAATTATGAACATACGCTACGCAAATAACTTAATTAAACAGCAGCGAGTGAACCACTGACCTAATAATGTAAGTGAACTTTGACTTCTCATTCCATCAGCAAACGTTAACTCCCTCTCCCCCCCCTTGACCTTTGAGCTCCTGGACTTTTGTCTTTTGTTATTCAATTACGAAAGTTAGGCAAATACGGCGCTCTTACATTTGGTAGGATATTTCATGTTACTATAATATGCGCTGCCTTTACTCCGATGAAACCAGAAATTACGAATGCTTCTGTGGCCGTGAAAATTTATTTAAGGAGCTTCGGTACTTTCGCTGGAAAATTTTAGCTATGTTTTTATTAATTCATATTTTCTTTTCTAATAACTGATCTCATCTTTCTGTGTTTCCTATTACCTTCTGTAACTTCTTTCATATGAACACCATATTCTTTGGAAGCTAAAATTTCATGTCAATGGCCTGTGGTGGGCTTGTTCCACATGAACAGTGCCCATCTTCTGAATAATAATAATAATAATAATAATAATAATAATAATAATAATAATAATAATAATAATAATAATAATATCATTATTACTTAGTGAGAAATATTTCTAATCTAGTCAGAACATATTAAAAAACCAGAATTTATTTACTACAAACTCCAAAATCAATAGTATAGCTCGAATGATCTTATTTCAACAGGCAAAAGTCTTCTTAACGACGTAGCGGGAATAATTAAATACACAAGAAAATTACAATGTAACTGTCACTGTTTCAACTCTTCCTCCTGCTAGAGACAGGACGACCCATTTCTTCCGGCGTGGTAAAGTCCAACCCTTTTCCCTAAATCCCCTTTCTTCTTTCCTTTCCTAACTGTCTTCCTCAGGCCTGAGCTAGAAAGAAGAAGAAGCATTAGGCTGCCAGACCAATTGGCGTTTGCCCTTGAAAAAAGCAAAATACTACGACTTAACATTTCCACTACAAGAATAAAAAAAGAGTTTTTCCTTCGTCCCCCGGATCTGTAATTTTCTATTTATTTGGTGATCTTTATCTTAGGAACATTCTACGACTCTTAAAGGGAGGGGAGAGGGCCCTATCAATCCTCAAGCCTGAGAGGTTAGCATTATTGGAACCCCTAGATAGATGGCCCATTGCCCGTTCATCTCGAAACTCTTACGATACGAAGAATTCTCGTTTTTGTACCAAAGGCTGGTTCGTCCCATCGGGTTGATCACCCCTCAAAAGAATTGCCCTTCCAGAGAGAACACGAGTCTTGCTTCTATTGTACATGATTTTCTCTGTCATATTTTTCTGGTTTTATTTTGTTATTCAAAGGCGATTTATTACTCCTTTAAAGAACTGCCCTCCCAGAGAGAACACGAGTCTTGTTTTCAACTGTGCATGACTTTTTCCTCTGACTTATTCTCTGGTTTCATTGCGCTTTTCAATTGTGATTTCACTTCCCAAGCTTGAGACTCTAAAAACCAAGCCCTGTGTCTACAATCTGAGCCATGCTTCGAGATAGGATAGTAGGAATAAAAGGATTAGCGGAGGATTCCGGATTTTATTCGAAGTGCTCTTGCTTTACAATCCTAGTCCAACTCTGTGCCGGTCCCAAGCCCGGATGAATAGGGAGGGTTGGAGTCAGGAGGGGCATCCGTCCATAAACCACCTGCCAAAACCGGTTATGAAATGAGCCGCTCAAGACAACCAGCTTGAGAAGGAGAATAATTAAAAACAACGACCCTGACCAGGGATTATGTTAAGAAGAAGAAGAAGAAGAAGAAGAAGAAGAAGAAGAAGAAGAAGAAGAAGAAGAATCATATGCAGGTTAGGTAGAAGGAAACAAAAATAAGTTGTCCTACAAGGAAGTAAATGAGGAGAGAAATGTTCAAAAATCATTTCGTTAGTCCATTTATAAACCTCACGCGGTGCAATGTAGGCATTACTTAAGATTCTTTTAATCGTCACTTCGGCCCCTAACTGCCACCCCTTTCATTCCTTTTACTATACCTCCGTTCATATTCTTTCTTCCATCTCACTTTGCATCCTCTCTCAACCATTGTTTCATAGTGCCACTGCTTTGAGGTTTTCCTCCGCTTACATCTTTCGAACCTTTTTACTTTTGATTTCCCCTTCAGCGCTGAATGACACCCCTCATAGGTCCCAGCGCTTGGCCTTTGGTCTAAATTTTATATTCCATTCCATTCCAACCTGTTCACAGACACGGAAAGGCAGAGTAACCAAACCAGAACATTTCAAAACGAAACACTGCAGGCCACTGTAGCCATTTTCACAATGCATGTAACTCCAGAACAGAGGCAATGCAAAAAAAAAAAAAGAAGTATCATCATTCACACCTTATCTTATCACAAGAGCTGATCAGATGAGACACTATAGAAAACAAGGGTCCCTCTCCTCACTTCATGAGGGGTTTAATACCCTACTTAATAACTAGCTTACATTGTTATATAGACTCGCTACCGTTTTGTTTACATTGTACTATCCAGATTCTTCACAGTGATCGCATGTGATGCATATTGTTGTGTAGTAATTGACACTACAAGTTAGTTTTGTTTCCCCTAAATCTCTATGAAGTACTTTTGAGTATATATATATATATATATATATATATATATATATATATATATATATATATATATATATATATTTATATATACGTATATATAGATACACGATAATAATAATAATAATAATAATAATAATAATAATAATAATAATAATAATAATAATAATAATAAATGAGCATCATGAGTTACAACATCTGAATGACTCTCGTTTTCCCCTACCTCTCTCATCCATCATCTCCCCCCTTCTCCATCCTATAATCCCCCTTACATAAAAGCAGATCCCCTGGGGATTTGGTGATGCTCTGATTCCCACGGACGTTGTAAGTGAGCCATTGGCACCAGTGCCCACCCGCATGCCAAGATGGCATTCGTTGGTTCCCTTAAATAATCGTTCTTCACACGACAGATATTTATTAATATTATTATTATATTATTATTAAAACCTCAAAGCATATTAAAGGCTGTATTCAGCTATGATTCAATTATTATTATTATTATTATTGTAAAATGAAAACCTTAATGCATATTCAAGACTTTATTTAACTAATATCCTAGCACAAAGGATTACATTCGTTAACGATAAATACATAATTTAGTTAAACATTCAGACAATTTGTCAACATAAATACCAATTTGCATCAATTATTATTTTTATTTTTTTCAGGCGTTCCTCTGGGACTTCACTTGGTCCACCACAAGCGTCAAGGTCACAGAAATTATTATTATTATTATTATTATTATTATTATTATTATTATTATTATTATTATTATTATTATTATTATTATTATTATTTTTTTTTTTTTTTTTTTGAGGCGTTCCGCTGGGACCTTTTTCTTTTTATACCTTGCAAACTTCATGGTCGCTACGCCAATTGCCATAGTCCTTGGCTCCCTATTTGGGAAGAACTGATGATTTGACTCTATGTAAAGGTTTTACGAAATGTTGTTGTTACGCCAAGCTCTACGGCACCTTTGGCCATTCAGTGACTAAGACAGGTTATTTTTCGTGATTTCGAGGTAATTTCTAAAAACAAATTTCCTTTGTTCTGTGACTAACATCGCACAGCAAATTCCTAAATTCTTTAGCTGCCTTTTCGTAGCTGAATTTCAAATATCACCTACAAAATAGTTTGCATAATATTATTAATATATTATAACATTTTTCTCAGAAAAACCCTATTAGACCGTCTTTTCTTGGAGCAGTTTAAAAAATTATCATCTAGACTATTTTCTCCCTTATATAAGAACAGTTATTCCATATTTTCTTCAAAAAACGCTAAAAAATCCCAAACTAATCCCAAGAATATCTTCCCAGCACAACACTGCGAGACCAGCTCTAAAAATCTTTAATAATAATAATAATAATAATAATAATAATAATAATAATAATAATAATAATAATAATTTAGCCCTTCATTTTGCCTCCTATTTAAGTATTCTCTCCCGTTTTCTATCTCATTCAACTATCAATTCAAACTAAGGTTGCCAATACAGCGGCGGAAACCTATTTCCCCTTTTATAGACGAGCCTCTTCTACTGAAACGACCCTAAGTCTATATTCCAGCGTTATCTCAACTTATGAATATGCAAACTTGCACTAAATAACAGCCAGGCCAGAAGGGCCATGAAATTTTATGGCTGCCTTTATTACGGTAGGAATCATATCGTAGTGTGTGGAGGAACTCCCGTTTTCTTTGCAATTAACTATTTGAAGGGGATTCTCTTCTAAACAAGAGCCAGATTAACATTTTAATGTCTCTCTTACTGGAGGATATTAGCTGGAGTAATGTTGTTAAACATCGTTTCAATAATCTGAGGAGTGAATGCTTATTTTGTATTATTATTATTATTATTATTATTATTATTATTATTATTATTATTATTATTATTATTATTATTATTATTATCAAGAAGATGAGCACTTCATATGAAACAAGCCCACAGGGGCCATTAACTTGAAATTCAAGCTTTCAAAGAATATCATGGAGTCCATTAGAAAGAAGTAACAGAAGGTAATGGGAAATACAGAAAGAAGAGATCACTTATTTAGAAAGGAAAAATGAAGAAATTAATAAATATATGTATCATTTTTTTACAATTTGTATAATTTTGGTATACTTGTGATCATTTGTAGAACAATCTTCGAAAGCTGCAAAAAATAAGAGATTATTTTAAGCAACGAGACAGAGATTAGTTTATTTAGCTGTTTATTTGCGAGTGTAAAGGTACCACAATGTCAGTCATTTTAACGATAATATTTTGTCATCGTTCTATAAAAATGTATAAGGACGATATTTACAAAACAGGGCTGAATTCAAAACCCATGCAGATAACACAGTGGCGTCGTTATGGGGGGGTGGGTGGGTCAGGGGCACCCCAGTCAGATGCTTTGGCCCCCCACTGGCCCCCTCCCCCCCGTCGAAGTTCCCTTTGTAGCTAAACTATAGTTGAAAATTAAAACTTGATAAATAATAGAAATTAGTATAGTGTTGAATATAAGGCTGCCGAGGAAATTTACATTACAGTATTTGACACATTTGCATATAGCAAGACTTGAAAATTAATTGAAAATTCAGCTCTACAATTTCAAATGCAGGTTTACTAATTACTAAAACTATTATTTTCTTTCATTCACATGGATATAACATTCGAGAATAATATATTTTACTAATTACAGAATTGGTGCATCAGTTTTCTGTAATTTTCTTTGGCCCCCCCAAAAATATCTTGGCCCCACCTATGCCCCCCCTTCTGATGGAATGCCAGCTACGCCACTGAGATAACGTTACGAAAACAGAACATCCGGAGCTGCTGTTTGTAAGTTATCGGTTAATTTCTTGGTCATCACGCTAACGCTGAAAAAGGCATCTAAACTCCCTACAAAATATATTACTAAACACTATCTCTTCTTTCTGTATTTCCCGTTACTTACTGATACTTATTTCTAATGAACACCTTAACATTCTTTGGAAGTTTGAATTTTCAAGTCGATGGAATGGAATGGAATATAGAATTTAGGCCAAAGGCCAAGCGCTGGGACCTATGAGGTCATTCAGCGTTGGAATGGATATTGTGAGTAGGTAGGTTCGAAAGGTGTAACAGGAAGAAAATCTCGCAGTTGCACTATGAATCAGTCGTTAGGAGAGGGTGGATAGCATGATGGAAGAAAGATAATATGAATGGAGGTACAGTAAAAGGAGTAAAAGGGGTTTCAGTTAGGGGCCGAAGGGACGCTGCAAAGAACCTTTAGTAATGCCTGCAGTGCACCCTGTGAGGTGCACTGACGACACTAACCCCCCACGGGGGAATTTCAAGTCAATGGCCCCTATTGTAGGCTTTTTCCATATGAATAATAATTATTATAATATAATAACAATTACAAGCCTGATGTGACAAACTTGTTTGCCGTGAAGATTTCAAGTCGATAGCAATACAAAGGTAATCAAGAGCAAAATTAAAATGTAATAAGTGTTATTGTTCCATTTTAAGCAGAATGAAAAGAATGAAAGTTCTAGGTTCCACTTTAAGCTGAATGAATAAAAAAAAAAAAACATTGTCTGGAAGGTTCTGTTTCAATGAAAATTACAAAGTTCTAGGTTCCACTTTAAGCAGAATGAAAAAAACATTGTCTGGAAGGTTCTGTTTCAATGAAAATGACAAAGTTCTAGGTTCTACTTTAAGCAGAATGAACAAAAATAAAAAAAAATTGTCTCGAAGGTTCTGTTTCAATGAAAGTTACAAAGTTCTAGGTTCTACTTTAAGCAGAATGAAAAAAAAATTGTCTCGAAGGTTCTGTTTCAATGAAAATGACAAAGTTCTAGGTTCCACTTTAAGCAGAATGAAAAAAAAAAAACATTGTCTGGAAGGTTCTGTTTCAATGAAAATGACAAAGTTCTAGGTTCCACTTTAAGCAGAATGAAAAAAAAAAAAACATTGTCCGGAAGGTTATGTTTCAATGAAAATGACAAAGTTCTAGGTTCTACTTTAAGCAGAATGAACAAAAAAAAAAAATTGTCTCGAAGGTTCTGTTTCAATGAAAGTTACAAAGTTCTAGGTTCTACTTTAAGCAGAATGAAAAAAAAATTGTCTCGAAGGTTCTGTTTCAATGAAAATGACAAAGTTCTAGGTTCCACTTTAAGCAGAATGAAAAAAAAAACATTGTCCGGAAGGTTATGTTTCAATGAAAATGACAAAGTTCTAGGTTCTACTTTAAGCAGAATGAAAAAAAAAAATTGTCTCGAAGGTTCTGTTTCAATGAAAGTTACAAAGTTCTAGGTTCTACTTTAAGCAGAATGAAAAAAAAATTGTCTCGAAGGTTCTGTTTCAATGAAAATGACAAAGTTCTAGGTTCCACTTTAAGCAGAATAAAATAAACAGTCTCAAAAGTTCCGTTTTAATGAAAATTACAAAAAGATAATTCCTCTGGTTCTATTTTAGTAGGTGATCGCGATCAATTGTTTTAAAAGTTTTCTACAGGCTTACAAACGTCAGCAATCCTCTAAGAAAAAAACTTTGGACGAAAAAATTATAAATAAATTTATGATAAATGCTTCTTTCGCGGAGAACCAACACAAGGAAACAGATTAGAAGATGTGCGCTTATCTCCCCGTCCAAAATTCCTATCTAGAAAATCGTCACTTCGTAACATCCCTCTCTGACAATGTCTACGGCCCGGCGTTCTGATGGAAATACTTCAGAGTTGAAAGTTTGTCAGGAATGCCAATGCCTCTGCGAACTTTGCAAAAACCGTTACGTGTCAGCGGGTCTCGGGGGAAACAGCCCCTCAATGCAATTACAGGGCGGAAATGCAAATTCTTTTAAAAAAGATAACAAAGCAGCTACGCAGTTTATCGAAATTCTGACAGCAGTCGAGCTCGCAATGGGAAATTGTTGCCAAAAAAAAAACACTTGTATTCCTTGTCACTCGTGATAAACACTTCACCAAATTTGTTTTACATGTCTAGGTATTCTCCCTTTTCAGCCCTTCTCTTTCATCATCTAATATGCTAAAGTTTTTTTTTTCCTCAAACTGCTACATTTGTACAACTTTTACCATTTCAGCCCTCCTTACTCTTCCTCGAAGATGGAGGCAGACGAGCCTCTGAAAGCTTGGAAATAAAGGATCGCCTCTTTTGAACCTTCCGTATTACTGATGTCCTCTGTGAAAGTACAGTACACGAACAGTTCATTTTAACACCCTCCACTTTTCCCTAACTCCTCATCCACACTTCACTTCCATAAAGACGAGAAAGCTCAATAAACTCCTCACGCATCAATGCTTTCGCTTCCATAGACACAATTCTTCTTCTCCTAACCTTTGCTGAGAGCCCGCTATCTTACCTCGCTTCGTATCCTGAGTTACCTCTTCCTTCATCCTAGCATTACCTGTTTACACTCTTACACTCAGATACTTGTATAAATTGCCATACATACCAAGACTCACTGAATACAAGGCTTGTAGTCAACATCCAATCAAGGCTGGTTAAATTACGTACAGGAAGTACCTTGTGGAATTATATATGTGACTCAAGGCTTTAGTGAGTGATATACTAAGGGATGCAGAAATCTTTGTTAGACAAAAGGAGAAAAGATGAGAGAAGAGAAGAACGAAGGTATTAAGGGCAACGTGCTGCTCCAGATAAAGAAGGTTGATAGTACGACCCCAGATATTTGAAAAGAGAATAAGACAAGTGTTGTATTGTAAGATATACGAGCCTGGGTAGGACTAATAATGCTACGGGCTAGTCTACAACTACCAGAGTTACAATGAAAACAATTCAACAATCCACGGATGTAATCAACATCAAGAGACAGGTATTAGAGTTAACAGGTGCAGAAGTTATGATTATCTTTTATCTAGGATGTATGCAGGTTAAGAAGTATGTTTATCTTTTAAAATAACCTATGCATATTAATGTACGAAATATATTTAGAATTAACTCAACTGTTTATTTAATTTGAATTGTATTTTATGTATATATATATATATATATATACAAATATATATATATATATATGTGTGTGTATATATGTATATATATGTGTGTATATATATATATGTATATATATATATATATATATATATATATATATATATATATATATATATATATATACTAATAATCACTGTGTGTGTTTGTAGGAGGGCTGTTTTCTACTGTACACAGAGTAACCAAGAATTTAATAAAATAAATAAATAAATAAATAAAATAAATAAATAAATAAAATAAAGTTTATAATTTCCCTCTCAGCAAGTCCACTTCTGCGCCACAATAATGCACCGAACGGATTCTCCGCCAATAAAGTATTCATGGAAGAAATCTCTATGTATATGAAGTATTCATGGAAATACCTTTTACCAGTGAAATATCAAAGAAACATCTGTGGCTTCGTTTTTAACTCTTGCTTGATCTATTTCCCAAAATTCAGAGTTGAATATGCAGGGTCTTTCTAGATACCCCACTGCGTCGAGGGACTCGGCCAGCTAAAATATTTCTCACAACTATCTATCAAACCACTGTGGAAGTCATATTTTTATTTTTTTTCATGTTTTTTTTCTTTCAGCTGGATTTACCTGGATATCTTTGAAGTTGGTTCTTCAGTCTCTTGTTTTTCTGAGATAATCCGGGTGACGGGCAATGGCTCAGGTTGGTAATGAGAAAGTTAGGACGGAGAATTTACCTGTTTTTTTTTTATACTCTGTGTTTTAGCTGTCAATATATCTATGAATGTTTTTTTACTTAAATACACACACAAAACAAAGCCACTACAACACCTTCTAAAAACATAACAAGTTGCTCAAGTCTGAGAATATACTGTACACACACACACACACACACACACACACACACAAAAATGGGAATAAAAGCATTATATA
>NC_089756.1:39691261-39713761 GCF_040412425.1 Macrobrachium rosenbergii | reverse complement strand
CTGAGCCTCAGCCTATTATTCTTCATCTGCCTAAAGAGTCATTCTCCGCTTTCAATCGCCATCTTGTTGTCAACATGTCTGTGATATGTATACGATTAGTTGCCGACGCGTGGTTGCAACATGTTTTACTGTAGTGCATTATGACTGTGAACGAAAGAGTCAGATCTGAAGAAATCAAGAGACAGGTAGAAAATTCCAAAGCTTCATAGCGTAAATCTGTCAATGTATATTACAGCCTTCAATGGCGGCTACTATAACTCCATTGCTGTAGTTAATGAAACAGATGACCTTGAATGAACATGACGTCACATCCGCATATAACGAAATGCGTCAGGAATGATAACACGTCAACATATATTTGGAAGGCAAAAGCAATATTATTTTGGCTAATGCTTGATTAGACGAAAGCTTTTCCAGATTTAATGATTTATACTTCAAAAGACAAAACTGAAGAGCCCCGTGGGGGAGTAATGCCGTCAGTGAACGCACCTTCGAACCCTAGCTGCAACCCCTTTCGTTCCTTTTACTGTACCTCCTTTCATATTCTTTTTCTTCCATCTTAGTTTCCACCCTGTCCTAACAGTTGATTCATAGTGCAACTGCGAGGTCTTCCTCCTGTTACACCTTTCAAACCTTCTTATTTTCAATTTCTGTTTCAGCGCTGAATGACCTTCATTTTCCCGGTTTTATTTTTGGCCTAAATTCTATATTCAATTCATTTCATAACTGAAGAGGGATTACACTTTCATATACTGATTAAATGATTTCCAAAATCGTCTGAAGAATCTTCACTAATAAAGAAGGCGATTCAGATGTAATTCATTACAGTGAATTTCACTATCACTGCCATCGTCATCATCATCATTATCATGGCAAACAATACAATAATCATTACTTTTCCGGTTAGCCGTCATCATTGATGATTTTCATTTTCATTTTTCATTTACAAATGGTGCAAATGTTGTTGGTATAATAATAATAATAATAATAATAATAATAATAATAATAATAATAATAATAATAATAATAATAATAATAATTTTGGCAGCTTGTTTGTTTAAAAGAATGTAAAGCAATAAAAGTACAAAATCAAGAAGCAAACATAAAATATACTAAAAAAGATAAATAAAATAAAAATTGAAATTCACAAAGAAATTAACTAAGTCCAATGTACAATCAAGATTCCCATTTCCCAAATACACATTCTTGACCTGTCATGACCTCGTCTTTCCTCCTGGATGCGACTCTTGGCAAAGTTTCAAAGGACGTAGGACCCTCCCCCCCCTTAGTCAATCAAGACAAAAAGGACTTAGCTAGGACTCTAAGGAGGCAAATCCTGTGAAATCTCCGAAGGAAGAACATGTCTCCACACATAGGATTCCGAAACAGTTATTTGTGTCGGGGATAAGGAAAGAATCTTACTAGAATCTCCCACTAAGAGAGTCCTTTCTCTCAGCAAAATCTTAAGATATGATTTTAAGATATGGTTCTAAGGCAGGATGCCAAGATTCTAAACATGACTTTAAGACATGATTCTAAGACACAATTTTAATACATGATTATAAGACATGGTCATAAGACTTACTTCTAATAATTCCAAGACATGATTATAATGAATCTAAAAGATGGTTTTAAGACATGATTCTAACGATTCTAAGACATGATTATAAGACATGAGATTCCGAAACAGTTATTTCTGTGTTGGGGATAAGTAAAGAATCACACAGGAATCTCCCACTAAGAGAATCCTTTTCTTCAGAAAAATCTTAAAAAGATGATTATAAGACATTTTAAGACATGATTCTAAGACACGATTTTAATACATGATTATAAGACATGATTATAGGACTTAATTCTAATGATTCTATGACACGATTTTAACAATTCTAAGACATGATTATAATGATTCTAAAGCATGACTTTAAGATGATTCTAACGATTCTAAGACATGATTATAATGATTCTAAAGCATGACTTTAAGGCATGATTCTAACGATTCTAAGACATGATTATACTGATTCTAAAACATGACTTTAAGACATGATGCTAACGATTCTAAAACGTGAGATTCTGAAACAGTTATTTGTGCGTCGATAAGAAAGAAACAGAATCTCCCATCATAAGTGATGGGAAGTGTAGGACCAATAAGACGTGACCCGGAGAATGATTCTGTAAATATTTGCTTGCATGAATCTTTCGTGAAGCCAAAAGGTCTGCGAGAGGCAACGACCTTTTTTCTGATGAAAGAAACGACATTTGAGACTGACATGACGACTGGAGAAGTTTTGCAAGTTTAAAAAAAATGTGTTGCATAAAAGACAGTAAGGTATAAACTTAGGAAGTCATGTCACAGATAAGAGGAATTTTGCTAAGCTTGAGGTTTGTAACTCACTGACTGCAAAAAAGTGAGTAAACTTGAGACAATTTTTCACAAAAAAACCTGTGAACTTTGATTACCATGATTTACCTTGAAAACCTAGCTAGTATATCATACGTGATTGCTGAGAGTATACATCTATACACGAAATAAAGACCCGTGTAACAAACTCAATTTATATGTATGTATGTATGTATGTATGTATATTTATAAATATATACATACATATATATATATACATACACAAACACACACATATATATATATATATATATATATATATATATATATATATATATATATATATATATATATATATATATATATATATATATATATATATATATATATATATATATATATATATATATATATATATATATATATATATATATATATATATATATATGATATAAAAAAGATAAAATCAACGAAGGAAACGGAAACACTGGAGTGCTGCGAGGCCTTTCGACGCTAGGTCCTTTCCTTCATGGATTTTATCTTTATTTATATATTCATCACGTTCCATATTTTCGTGATTCAGTTATACATACACATATATACATATATATATATATATATATATATATATATATATATATATATATATATATATATATATATATATATATATATATATATATATATATATATATATATATATCCCTAATTTACATACATCTAACAATTCGACAGATATTAACTACCAAGGAACCCCTGCATAAAACGCACACAGTTTACCAATTCCAGACCACAGGGTATTGCTATCTGGTTTACCGAGCCGTAAAAAGACGACAGCGAGTTTAACTTCGGCAATTCCGACTTGGAAAACCGAGGCAATTCCGATCTCGCCCGATGTTTATCGAAGCCAAATCTTAAGACGCAACTGCGAGCGATGGAACTCGCTCGGGAACGAAAACGAAAAGGCGACAGACGAACGAGAGGTTACGTTCGCTCGTCGATAGTTTTTTTTTTTTTCGCAGATATAAAAAAAATTTACTTTCTGTTAATTTCGTCATAAAGGAAATATTTTTCACAGATATAAAAAAAATATAATTTATGTTAATTTAGCCATAAAGGAAATATTCAATAGGTTACTTACACTTTCTTGGCGATAAAGTTTTTTTTTTTTAGATATAAGAAAAATATACTTTCTGTTCAATTCGTCATAAAGGAAAAATTCAATAGATTACTTACACTTTCTTGCTATGAAGTTTTTTTTTTTTGCAAATATAAAAAAATTTACTTTCTGTTAATTTCGTGATAAAGGAAATATTCGACAGGTTACTTACACTTTCTTGGCGATTAAGATTCTCTCGTAGATGCAAGGAAAATATTCCATTCCTCCATAAATGAATTGTTCAATGGGTTACTGAAGCTCGCTTCTCGGTTAAGATTTTTTCGTAGATTCGAGAAACATTTACTTTCTGTTGATTTCGTCATCAAAAACATGTTCCACCTTTTTGGATAAAAACGTCTTATTTTTACGTTTTGGAATTGGAAGTGGAGTATAAAATTTAAGGATAAAAATGCCTTATTCATACCTTTCGGAATTGGAATTGGAGTATGAAATCTAAGGATAAAAAGCCTTATTCTTACGTTTTGGAAATGGAATTGGAGTATAGAATTTAAGGATAAAAATGTTTTATTCCTACGTTTTCGAGTTGGAATAGGAATATAAAATTTAAGGATAAAAATATCTTATTCTTGCGTTTTGGAACTGGATTTGGAATATAAAATTTAAGGATAAAAATGTCTTATTCTTACGTTATGGACTTGGAATTGGAGTATAAAGTTTAAGTATAAAAATACCTTATTCTTACCTTTTGGATCTGGAATTGGAGTATAAAATTTAAGGATAAAAATGCCTTATTCTTACCTTTTGGAACTGAAATTGGAGTATAAAATTGAAGGATAAGAATGTTTTATTCCTACGTTTTCGAGCTGGAATAGGAATATAAAATTTAGGATAAAATATCTTATTCTTGCGTTTTGGAATTGGAATTGGAATATAAAATTTTAGGATAAAAATGTCTTATTCTTACGTTTTGGAATTGGAATTGGAGTATAAAATTTAAGGATAAAAATGTCTTATTCTTGCGTTTTGGAATTGGAATTGGAGTATAAAATTTAAGGATAAAAATGTCTTATTCTTGCGTTTTGGAATTGGAATTGGAATATAAAATTTAGAGATAAAAATATCTTATTCTTGCGTTTTGGACTTGGAATTGGAATATAAAATTTAAAGATAAAAATATCTTATTCTTGCGTTTTGGAATTGGAATTGGAATACAAAATTTAGAGATAAAAATATCTTATTCTTGCGTTTTGTTTTTAGAATATAGAATTTAAGCATGAAAATGTCTTATTCTTACGTTTTGGAATTGGAATATAAAATTTAAGGATAAAAACGTCTTATTCTTACGTATATTTAACAACTGGAATATCAACATTAAGGCCAAAGGCCAAGCAAGCTGGGACCTATGAGGTCATTCAGCGCGAAAGGGAAATGAGAGTGTAAGGATTGAAAGGTGTAACAGAAGGAAGACCTTTTCCATTTGCACTACGAAATGATTGTTAAGATAGGCTGGAAAGTAAGATGGAGGAAAGAGAATGTAAACGGAGGTACAGTAAAAAGGACTGAACCGGGTTGCAGCTAAGGGCCGAAGGGACGCTGCAAAGAACTTCAAGTAATGTCTGCAGTGCACCGTGTGAGGTGCACTCATGGCCCTACCCCTTGCAGGCTCATGTATTTTCCTAAGACTCTCTCTCTCTCTCTCTCTCTCTCTCTCTCTCTCTCTCTCTCTCTCTTCAAATTAATGTTAAACTATGTAAAAGTAGGATACAGTGACTTTCTCTCTCTCTCTCTCTCTCTCTCTCTTGAAATTATTGTTGAACTCTGTAAAAGCAAGATACAATGACTCTCTCTCTCTCTCCCGAAGGTATGTTTAAATGCTGTACAATCAGGGTACAGTGACTCTCTCTCTCTCTCTCTCTCTCTCTCTCTCTCTCTCTCTCTCTCTCTCTCTCTCTCTCCTTTAAATGTCCCGTTCGACAACCGAATGGGCCTTCCGCTACAATCCTCTTCCATTAGAAAGTTAATTGAATTCTACAACTACCAAAGGAAAGTTTAAGCTTTCAAGAGGAATCCTTTTGAGCTTTTTAATTCTAGGGGGGGGCCATTCCTTGGCATATTTCGATTGTTTTTTTTTTTTTTACTCCGTGAGGGAAGTATATGGAGTGTCGCTAATGAAACTGACGGCGCGGGAGAGTGTCCGTATTTTATTCCATAGGTTTCTCTCTCTCTCTCTCTCTCTCTCTCTCTCTCTCTCTCTATATATATATATATATATATATATATATATATATATATATATATATATTTATATATATAATATATATCTATATATATTATACATATATAATATATCTATCTGTTTATCTACTATCTATCTATCTATCTATCTATCTATCTATATATATATATATATATATATATATATATATATATATATATATATATATATATATGTGTGTGTGTGTGTGTGTGTGTGTGTGTGTGTGCGTGTGTATGTGTGTATTAAACACTGTAAAGCAGGGTACAATGAAGACAAAATGAAGGCTCCTACTAACACCCACTCCCCCCCACCCCCGATGATAAGGAATATCAATCTCCTCCAAAATAGGGTCTCAAAAGTTATGATCCTTCAGATACGATTAATTACAGGATCTTCAGGTGTCTGACCTCTTTCAAAGGACTTGTACTTCCATCAACGATTCGTAATGCTTCTCAGTTTATGCTGCGGCTGGTAGAGGTTTTATGAATGAAAAATGACTGAATTCTGATGCGCTTATTTTAACCAATCGTCGTGTTCGGTATCTCTCTGGGACAGACTTTTTTTTTCCCGTCAAACCTAAATAGTTATTAGTGATCACAAAACCGGTAGTATTAGGGTAGCTAAAAGCAAAAAGGGTTTCATTAATTTTAATGTCATCCTGCCGCAGGATTTTGATTGTATTGTAAGGAATATTCATATGATTGAAATTTATTTTAAAAATCTGCATATCTTTCACGTGCGAGGGAAAAATGCACAGAAAATGAGAAAGGAGACTGATGGCAATGGGTCTATGGTTATTTCGTATATACATACACACATATATATGTATATATATATATATATGTATATATATATATTTATATATATATATATTTGTATATCAATATTTATATATATATATAATATATATATATATATATATATATATAAATATATATATATATATATATATATATATATATATATATATATATATATATATATATATATATATATATATATATATATATATATATATATATATATATAAAGACACACAGACTCACCCTTGAGTTAAGAAGTCCTCCCGGAATAATATCCAATTTAATCTTTGTTAAACCTCCAACTAAATATGCACCTGGGCATATGACACAGGAAGAAAAACTCGCGTTGAAGAACAAGACCCTGCAGAGGTTCAGAATCTCCAGAACACGGAAGAGGAGAGAAAATGCAAGAGTTTAGTAGCGAGGGTGACGATTGGTTGATCAAATCGAGTGGCTTCCTTTACTTTCAGCTTAGTTACTGTCCAGCTGCTTTGGGAAGCAATGGCTTCTTCCACTAAACTAATAACACTAAATATTCAAAGGGTGCAAATGACGGTTGGTTTGAAGACCTGAAGTCAAGAGATAATTAATGAGCTTTACTAATTCTGGAATATAAATTGGAACTGGAATATAGAATTGAGGCCAAAGGCGAAGCGCTGGGACCTATGAGGTCATTCAGCGCTGAAAGGGAAATTGACAGTAAGAAGGTTTGAAAGGTATAACAGGAGAGGGTCGATGGAAGGAAGAGAATATGAACGGAGGTAATGTGAAAGGAATGAAAGGGGTTGCAACTTGTGAGGTGCACTGACGACACTACCCCCTTACGAGGTATTCATTCTGAAAAAAAAAAAAAAAGATTTAGAGGAATTTATTTCTGGTGATAGAAATTCATTTCTCGTCATAATGTGGTTCGGATTCCACAATAAGCTGTAGGTCCCGTTGCTAGGTAACCAGTTGGTTCTTAGCCACGTAAAATAAGTCTAATCCTTCGGGCCAGTCCTAGGAGAGCTGTTAATCAGCTCAGTGGTCTGGTTAAACTAAGGTATATTTAACTTTAAAAAAAAAAAAGTTATCTAAGATTTGCTGTGCAATATGTGAAGGAGAATAGGTCCTACAGTCGGTAGAAATACTGTTTTTCTAGCTTTAAAAAAAGCAGTAAAATAAACAAATAAATAAATCTGCTTTATCACTGCACTTTATAAATTCTTATAGCCTTTAGAATTCATGCTGTTCTCAAGAATGTATTCACAATGACATTCAAACCAAACAAGAACGGAACGAAAGTGGCATGAAACCCTGGCCACATTAAAACTCATGTTTTATTCATAATGGCGTCGTTATACGCCATCCAATGTATATTTTCAATTTACGTGCAAAAGATCTCGCTTTGCAATTCCACTGCAGCGGCAGTTCACGAACGTTTGAAATAAAAATTCAATTCATTTTCAGTTTTGTGAATTCGTGAATTTTACAATTGAAATCTAGTTCCACGCCAACTGACTCCATGCCCGATTGACAGATGGAATTTTGTTGTTTAATCACTTATAAATATTTTTATCTATTTGTCGATTAATTTCTTTCTCTTTTCTGTTAACTGATCTCTTTTTTTTGTATTTCCTATTATCTTCTTTTACTTTTTTCGAATGAACACCGTAATGTTCTTCGGAAGCTTGAATTTCAAAAGTCAATGGCCCCCTTGTGGGCTTGTTCCATCATAATAGTAGTAATAATAATAATAATAATAATAATAATAATAATAATAATAATAATAATAATAATAATAATAATAATAATAATGAGAGAGATAGATTCAAATTGAACAAAAATAATTACACCATCATCTTGTCATCACGTTCAAATCATGCCAATGACAACGAATTCATCATTCATCAAAACAGCTTCATCACGAGAGAGAAATTCCTCAGAGGGGCCACCCAAGCTTCGGAATTCTCTTCCCTAACTATGTGCCTCCATACAAAAAAATATAATTTCTCATTTTCGTTTCGTCTTCGAACTTGAGCTATACAAAAAGGTGACATTCTTTGGCACGTCCCATTTTGTTTTGCCACTTAAAATGTATACAAATAACAGGGTCTCTTGAGTGGGAAGTGGGGGGGGGGGCGGAACGCCCACAAACATTCACTTGTTTGTTTACTAAGGTTGTTCATCAATCTCTTTCGCTAAGAAGTCTCACTTGAGGTCGCGCTTTCGACGGACAAAGAGAGACAGAGATGGTGAGACATATTTAAGTGTATAGATAAATATAGATTAGATGTGGATACATATATATGTATATATATACTATAGATATATAATATATATATATATATAAGTATATATGCATATATATACATATATATATATATATATTTATACTTATATTTATATACATATGTATAATATATTTTCTATAAATAAGAGAGAGAGAGAGAGAGAGAGAGAGAGAGAGAGAGAGAGAGAGAGAGAGAGAGAGAGAGAGAGAAAAGCACTGGGAAAGTCAGGCAGATATTGCATAAAAAAATAGTTTTATAAAAACGCGGATAAACCCACTACTATTACCGGTCCCTCCCCCAAGGTGTACAGAGAGAGAGAGAGAGAGAGAGAGAGAGAGAGAGAGAGAGAGAGAGAGAGAGAGAGACTCGAAAGTCAGATAGATACCACATCGAAGTTCTACATTTAAAAAAAGCGCAGCCATGGCCGATCTCCTTAAGTGATTCCAGCGCCGACAGCAGATACAGTGTACAGCCGAAACCGATCAACAAACAGCCATACAGACATACAGACAGACAGACAAACAGAGACAGACGCACGTGCGTAAAGTGTGTTTGTTGACGTAGTAAAGCAAATCCCGTCAGCTGAGTATCGCTCGTGTTTGCCTTATATCATTGCCAATATCGATGTCGGACGGAGGAGGTTCGTTCAGTGCCGAACAGAGAGAGAGAGAGAGAGAGAGAGAGAGAGAGAGAGAGAGAGGCAAAAAAGAGTACGTAAATACACGTAACGTGGCCCCTTCTCTTCTTCCTTTAAGAGCTTAAGACAACAAGGCAGCCAAGATGAAATTAGCAACGAGCGCTTGGGCATACAGAGTTCATTACTTGTCCGAATCGTTTCCCGCCATCTTCGGTTTCACAATTCACACGTCTTCATTCGAGTCCCTTCTTCTAGTCCTGCGTTTCCGAATCTAGGATTCTGGAAGCAAGGCGATTCGTGATTATCTAAAATGCAATTTTAATCTGCAATGTCAGCTAATTTATTAACACCTAGTCTCCTAAAATGATGCAAATGCAGCCATAGGTTTCAAACTGCGGCTTCGCTATGGTAGTACTACGAAAATCTAGACCGATTATTTTTTGCGTATTATTCACTACGTTGTTTTCAATGAAATCAGTGTAACATTACTTTCCTGAAATTCGCTCTCCTGAATGTTGCACGCGTATCTTTCAAGAAATGACAATGACATTTCAAATTATGGCTTCAGCGACATTTCAAGGCAACTTTAGCTTCAATGAGATGGCGTACCCCGGAAATCTAGACCGATATATTTGCTTGTTATTCACTGCGTTATTTCCAACGAAATCGGTGCGGAATTCCTTTCCTGAATTCCCTCACAGACACGCCCCACCGAATCCACAAGATATATTACCTAAACCTTGACTCCTAAAGTACCCTCAAACCATTTATCAAAGCGCCTGAGTGTCTGGCACCAGTAAACACCGCATTTGATATCAGTCTTTAAATCGTCAGGCGACACGCGGAGGAACACCACCACGTTCAAGCCTCGCTAGCACGTACTACATATTAAATTCCACAAGATAAATTATACGATAGACTGATGATGAAGTCACTAAAGAATGAAATGTGAAATTGATCTCTACCCCCTTTCCTTCCCGCCCCCCTCATCTGCAACAAGCGAGCAATTGACCACACATTCTGACTGTCGTTGCACAGTGATGAAAGCTGCCCTCAGGGAATGATACTCTCGGCAAATAAATAAAAGTCATTCGAGTGTTATTTCAGGGTTAAGACTGTCGCCCTGAACAGTCTGGGCCTCATGACCTGAAGTCCTTGTATATTACAGTTATAGCAATGGAGGTTTGGGCGAAATTTGTCTGAGATTAAATCTGACATTTATGTCTTCATTTGGTTAGGTCACAAAAATTTTGACGGCATGATAGTACCATTTGAACTTTGTATATGTAAAGGACTATTTATTTATTTTTTCATATGACCTTTATAGATTTTCAAAAGGAAATAATAACATTTTCAATATTATAATTTGATATTGCATGCCACATATTTATTTTTAGCAGTAATTAAAGGTTTTATATTTCAGTCCTGACAAAAGTTTAGGCGAAAATTCTACTTCGGCGAATTGTATACCGGCACTCTAAGCATGATACACGTATGTGCACAACAGTACTATAAAACTGACCATAGTAACAAATTTCTCTCTCTCTCTCTCTCTCTCAATCCGCGCGCGCGTGTGTGTGTGTGTGTGTGACCACCAATCTCCTCACAATGGACAGACGACCTTCCCACAGGAAATGATTTATCTGCAACGGTCAAACCGTGCAAATCGGCCTACAGCAATTCCATACACAACACCTCTCTCTCTCTCTCTCTCTCTCTCTCTCTCTCTCTCTCTCTCTCTCTCTCTCCAGCATTATCCTCCCACTTCTTCTTAAACCTCCCTCTTAGCATCAATCCCAATCCCTCTTTTCAAAGGTAATCCCACCCACTACACGGGAAAGCTTTCCCACTGGAACAGAAATAAATCACACGTAGACCTTTGAAGTCTCGCCATTCAGGTCGAAAGAGCAGCGTCCTGGCTTTCTCGCTAGACTTCAGACTATGGTATCTTTCCCTTTGTACTTGAGAATATTTTATGTATTCTTTCCCGTATTCTTTCCCGTTTAAGTGTGACGCTAGAGGGATAGAGGCCTATTATTCTCGGTAAATCTCTGGTGGTGAGAACGTTAGACGCATGTTCTTTGTTTACACCTAACCTGGCGCTGGTAAACATTCAGAAGTGGGTTGACTGGCTGAGAGCAGCCTAGATACATAGCCTACACACACACACACACACACACACACACACACACACACACACACATATATATATATATATATATATATATATTTATATATATATATATATATGTGTATATATATATGTGTGTGTGTGTAATACGTAACAACATTCTATTGCTCAATCAGTTCTCTTGACACTAGGTCTTCAACCGGTCTCTCAACATTCTCAAACGGTCCACCTACAGTCTCCAAACGGTCTCTATAGTCTCCAAAGGGTCCGCCTACAGTCTCCAAACGGTCTCTATGGAGTCTCCAAATGGTTTCCATAGACTTCTCCAAACGGCCTCTCTACAATCTCCAAACGGTCTCTATGTCTAAAGAGTCTCCAAATGGTCTCGCTATAGAGTCTCCAAACGGTCTCGCTATAGAGTCTCCAAAACGGTCTCGCTATAGAGTCTCCAAACGGTCTCTATGTCTAAAGAGTCTCCAAATGGTCTCGCTATAGAGTCTCCCAACGGTCTCGCTATAGAGTCTCCAAACGGTCTCTCTACAGTCTCCAAATGGTCTCTCTACAGTCTCCAAACGGTCTCTGTGTCTATAGAATCTCCAAACGGTCTCTGTGTCTATAGAATCTCCAAACGGTCTCTATGCCTATAGAACCTCCAAACGGTTTCGCTATAGTCTCCAAACGGTCTCTATGTATATAGTCTCCAAAAGATCTCGCTATAGAGTCTCCAAACGGTCTGTCTACTGTCTCCAAACGGTCTCTGTGTCTGTAGTCTCCAAACGGTCTCTATGTTTACAAAGTCTCCAAACGGTCTCTATGTCTATAGAGTCTCCAAATTATCTCTATTTCTACAGTCTCCAAACGGTCTCTCTACAGTCTCCAAACGGTCTCTGTGTCTATAGTCTCCAAAAGGTCTCTATTATAGTCTCCAAACGGTCTCTATGTCTATAGAGTCTCCAAATGGCCTCTATTTCTATAGAGTCTCCAAACGGTCTATAGTCTCCACACGGTCTCTATGTCTACAGAATCTCCAAACGGTCTCTATGTCTGTAGAGTCTCCAAATTATCTCTATTTCTACAGAGTCTCCAAACGGTCTCTGTGTCTATAGTCTCCAAACGGTCTCTATGTCTACAGAGTTTCCAAACGGTCTCTTTGTCTATAGAGTCTCCAAACGGTCTCTTTGTCTATAGAGTCTCCAAACGGTCTCTTTGTCTATAGAGTCTCCAAACGGTCTCTCTACAGTCTCCAAACGGTCTCTGTGTCTATAGTCTCCAAACGGTCTCTATGTCTACAGAGTCTCCAAACGATCTCTCTATAGTCTCCAAATGGTCTCTCTATAGTCTTCAAACGGTCTCTCTACCGAGTCTCCAAATGGTCTCTCTATAGAGTATCCAAACGGTCTCTCTACAGCTCTCTACAGAGGAAAGAAGGTCCTTAACCCGACCTTAAACTTATCTGCGAAAATCAAAATATTTGCTGTTGATCCGAGAGCCCAGACAAAAGGCCCAGTTGATGAGAACACGAAACCTCTTCAGATGAACGGCCATGTTTTGATACTCTAAGACATGTTTATAAGACATGATTATAAAAGATGATTTAAAGACATGGTTTTGGGTCATATTCTGATTCTCAGCTTACGCTGCTAAATAAACCTCTCAAGCGGTTTTATTTATGGCCGTGACAGTTAAGATTTTAAGGCGTGATTTTAAAGATAGAACATGATTCTAAGACATGATTCCAAGACGTGCTTTTAAGACATAATTATAAGACATGATTATAAGACATGATTTTAAGATATGATTTTCAGACATGATTCTAAGACAGGATTCTAAGGCATCACTTTAAAACATGATTATAAGACATTATTTTAATTCGTGATTATAAGACATGATTATAAGACTTAATTCTAATGATTCTAAGACTTGATTTTAAGACATGATTATAACGATTCTAAGACATGATTATAATGATTCTAAAACATGATTTTAAGACATGATTATAATGATTCTAAAACAATTTTAAGACACGATTCTAACGATTCTAAGACTGATTATAAGCATGCTTGTTTTTATACTTTCAGCTTCTTCAACAGGAATTTTAAATGGGAATGCGTTTTATTAACAGTCGCTACGTTTCAGATTTTAAGACATGCAAAAACAAAGGGGTTGCTTGTTTTTTAATTCTCAGTCTTTTAATAGGAATTTTAAATACAATGCATTTTATTTGTAGTAGTGGCATTTAAAAATTTAAGGCATGATTCTAAGACATGATTTTAAGACATGCCAAGAGGGGTGCTTACTTTTGAACTCTCAGTTACTTTAACAGGAATTTTAAATGCAATGCGTTTTATTAGTAGCAGTGACATTTAAGATTTTAAGACATGGTTCTTAGACATAATTCTAAGACATGATTTAATAGACATGCTAAAGAAAAGAGAGTGCTTGTTTTTCAACTCTCCGGTATATAAATTTTTTAATAGTCGTGACATTTCATATTTTAAGACATGATTCTAAGACATGATTATAAGACATGATTCTAAGACACGAACTTATAGACATGCAAAAACAAAAGGGGTGGCTGTTTTTGAATTTTACATGCGATGCGTTTTTTCTTAATATTCCTGACACTTAAGATTTTAAGTCATTATTCTAAGACATGATTTTAATACATGATTCTAAGATATGATTTTAAGACATGCAAAAGCAAAAGAGAGGGCTTGTTTTAAACTTAAATGTGAATTAAATAGTTATTCTTATAAAAAGGCAATGAATTAAGTGTCTATTATACATGTATATTAGCTCCAATTATCAAATCCAACTTTATAAACACGGCATTAAATACACCATTTTTTGTATATTCTTTAGTATGACACAAAAAAATATTGTTCATTAAAGACTACAGCACCAGTACCGTAAAGAATGGCGGTAACATAAAAGTGTCGAGACGAGAAGTCTCATCTCAGAGATGCTACGATTCGTTCCGAAACGCCGACCAAGGGAGCTTCTCTCTGCTTACAATATTACCAAACTGTTCATACTAATAAATCTCTCTCTCTCTCTCTCTCTCTCTCTCTCTCTCTCTCTCTCTCTCTCTCTCTCTCTCATATTTTTCTTTATTTTCGACGCCACTTCGTCATATAAGTTAAATCAATCAGTCAGTCCCATTTTATTCTCTCTCTCTCTCTCTCTCTCTCTCTCTCTCTCTCTCTCTCTCTCATATTTTTCTTTTTTTCGACGCCACTTCGCCTCATAAGCGAAATCAATCAAATCAGTCCCATTCCACCCTCTCTCACTCTCTCTCTCTCTCTCTCTCTCTCTCTCTCTCTCTCTCTCTCTCTCTCTCTCTCTCTCTTTCTCTCTCATATTTTTCTTTATTTTCGACGCCACTTCGTCATATAAGTTAACTCAATCAGTCAGTCCCATTTCATTTATTCTCTCTCTCTCTCTCTCTCTCTCTCTCTCTCTCTCTCTCTCTCTCTCTCTCTCTAAGGGGACTAGTGGTGAAAGAGGCGTTTATTATCTGTTGAATGTCGCAACATACAGTAAAGATATACAGATACAAACTGCTTTATATGATATACAGATTAAGTTCAGGAGCCAATTTCTTCAATAGAAAAACAAAAAAGTTTATCTTCTTAAGTAAATATTCATATTCGAATACCAATATCATTATCCGTCAGAAATCTTACTTCCTTTTTATTTGTCTAAAATATTCATCACTTGACAGATCTGACAATATCTGTCACGTATCGATAGTCATTAAAAATCAATTACGATGGAAACATTGGTAATAATAAAGAGAAAGCAGGAATAAATTTGAATATATCACCAGAAGGTGTCTCAAAACTATGAGATAAAAACGCCTCACACTGATGATTGTATACTGCATATTGTTTATACAAGCTGTTAGAAAAAATCTTTTGACATGATGCATATATATATATATATATATATATATATATATATATATATATATATATATATATATATATATATATATATATATATATATATATATATATTATTGGCTACGATGGTGAGGATGGGTCTATTCCAGCTCTGGTAAATATATCTGAAAACGACAGGTATATATATGTACGACAGGTAATAGACTTTTATCCTTCTCGTAGCCAGGTCGGCAACGTGACCTCCTTGTGGTTAAGGTGACCTGGGTTCGTCTCCGCGACCGGCAAATCACAAGTCTCTTCAATTTCTTGGGTTTGGATGTCACGGCTTCGTAGTTACAAGCATATCCAAAAAGCGCGAAGAATTCGAGAAGTTAAGAGGGCATTGTGGCTATTAGAATTACATATGTGTCTGGTAAAAGTGACCAGTAGATTCTACATATATATATATATATATATATATATATATATATATATATATATATATATATATATATATGTGTGTGTGTGTGTGTGTGTGTGTGTGTGTGTTGGTGTGCTCTGATGATGTATTTAACATATTGCTGAGAGAGAGAGAGAGAGAGAGAGAGAGAGAGAGAGAGAGAGAGAGAGAGAGAGAGAGAGAGAGAGAGAGTATTTTCATTGAGGTAAACTTGATATACTGTTCTGCATGTATGTGCGTATGTATGTATGTATGTATGTATGAATGTACGTATCTGCTAGAAGACGCATCTCCCAACACCTCTCATTTGCTTATCAACACAAGTTACGAACGCGTCGACTGATGGCCAATAGCGACAAATTACCCGGAGTTAATGAAATCATTAACTCACACGTAAAAATTTATTGCAACCAAACTTTCGTGTCATATCTCACGCTCTAAATAACTCGATTAAAACGCTCAATTAAACGCAAAACTAAAACTGAACGCTAGGAGAACCTGAACGCAGGTTACGCGAAAACGATTTCTGATCTCTAATAAAATGTGAAGGATGATGTGAAGGATACTGGGAGATCCTATGATCCTGCAGACATCTAAAATATGTCTGTAGCCGAGCTGCATAAAAATATAGTTTGTTATTATTATTATTATTATTATTATTATTATTATTATTATTATTATTATTATTATTATTATTATTATTATTAAATTAAATGTAGGGATGAGTTTACCTTGTGATAGCTGAAGAATTTTGACTCAGTGGCTGGTATAGGATAATAATAATAATAATAATAATAATAATAATAATAATAATAATAATAATAATAATAATAATAATTTTATATTATTATTATTATTATTATTATTATTATTATATTATTATTATTATTATTATTATTATAATCCTAAACCAACCTACTGAAACAAAATTCTAAAGCCTTCACAAGGGTAACTTATCCCTACAAAATATAAATATTATCTGTCCTTTCTTCATGAAATACAAACATTACATCAGCAGACAGATATGAATCCCTTAAGGGATTGGCCAATTTCTATTAAAAAAAAAAAAGCAAAAACCTCTCTTCTTAACAAAATGAAAAAATATCTCCTACAAAAAATAACGAATGTTATTCTTTATCTTCTTAAAGAAAAATTGCATCAGCAGACTGATATGAATCACTCTCAGGACTGTCCAATCTATATTAAAAAAAAAAATACCCCAAAAAACCTCTCTTTGCTCAGAAATAAAAACAAAACACCATCTGTAAGTGTCCGCACAGCCGAGACAGTTAAAAAGAACCTTCAGGCATTCATCTGCAAATTGAATTGCCCGAGGTGTATCAATGCCGTTTAAGGCCCACTCAACGAACTCTTGATTAAAACGTCCATCACCCTTTCGTCGTCAGCCACACGTCCCATCGTCCCCTTGGCATTCGATTGTACAACAGAAGACGACGATGGCGAAGAAGCCATTCCAGTGAAACCCGCCGATCACACAACAGAACACGACGAAGGCGAAGAAGCTGATTGTTGCAATGAAACCCGCCGAAGGCTTTCGAAGCTTCTACAACAAGGACCCGGGCGAGAGTCTTCATCTACTCAGGATGAGTGACGCTTCGTCAGGAGTGACTTTGAGTGATGTCCGTCATATTATTTGGTCTTTCAGTAATAGGGAATTGGAAGTTGGTTATGTGATGTCATTCATTCAGTGAAGAAGACAGCAATAAGGCCGTCTCAAGACTCGTTACAAAAGACGGGCCTGAGACCGGGGAATACTTGTAAGGTATACAACTTGGCAATAATATGTATGTTGAGAGAGAGAGAGAGAGAGAGAGAGAGAGAGAGAGAGAGAGAGAGAGAGAGAGAGAGAGAGAGAGAGAATACATTCACTGGCTATCAAAACTAATTAGCAGTAGGAACCACTCGAATCAGTTTCCCAAAAAATCCAGTTGACCTCCTCTCTCTCTCTCTCTCTCTCTCTCTCTCTCTCTCTCTCTCTCTCTCTCTCTCTCTCTCTCACTGCACATTCCAAGCTCTTACATGCCCAAACCACAGCATTACACTGAACACGAAAATAGTTATACTTTTACTCAGTTATTGCAAGAGTTCGCAACAATAGTTGCCCAATCCTCCTGAAGTTCCCAGAATGAAAATGGACGTGTCACATAAACATCAATGAAAGCAGCTTCCCCCTGAGAGGATAAAAAATGGTTCAGGTTTCCGGAGATGAAAAAAAAAAGGGAGAACTAAAAAGAATTGGTTGAACGCCTTATCAAAGTTCGTCGTTCCTTTACAATAACTGTTGTCACCTAACGTTCTGTAATGGTACGTAGCTTTGGCATGGTTATAACGGGAGCCTAACTAGGAGAACTTGTAGAGAGAGAGAGAGAGAGAGAGAGAGAGAGAGAGAGAGAGAGAGAGAGAGAGAGAGAGAGAGAGAGAGGAGCTTGTCTTTGGCATGGTTATAACGGGAGCCTAACTAGGAGAACTTAGAGAGAGAGAGAGAGAGAGAGAGAGAGAGAGAGAGAGAGAGAGAGAGAGAGAGAGAGAAAGAAAAGGAGCTATCTTTGGCATGGTTATAACGGGAACCTAACTAGGAGAACTTATAGAGAGAGAGAGAGAGAGAGAGAGAGAGAGAGAGAGAGAGAGAGAGAGAGAGAGAGAAGGAGCTTGTCTTTGGCATGGTTATAACGGGAGCCTAACTAGAACTTAACTTAGAGAGAGAGAGAGAGAGAGAGAGAGAGAGAGAGAGAGAGAGAGAGAGAGAGAGCGAGCTCGACCTTGGGATAATCATAACGGGATCCTAAATAGGAGAATTTACTTATACCCCAACTCTCATTATGAATGTCTCTGAGCATACCCGAAAATTTGTTCGTTTTGCTGAAATATATGACAAACATTTTAAGAAAATTGCTTTTAGTATCTATATTACTAAAGGCAGAATTCACATTTTATATGACCGTTCTGATATGTGACATCTTGAAGTACCTACTTCCTCCCAGAGGATGTTGGCAATTAGAACCTTGAAAGGTCAAGCAAAGATGCAAAGAATTGCTATCCTAATAGAATTCACCTTGCATTTTGGTAATTTATTTATATTCTTTCTTTTTATCTACTTGTCTTTTCATTTATCATTTTTCTTTTCTAATAACTGATCTCTTCTTTCTGTATTTCCTATATAATAATAATAATAATAATAATAATAATAATAATAATAATAATATACTGAAACTAAATAATAATAATCTTCTGAATAATAATAATAATAATAATAATAAAATAATAATAATAATAATAATTAATCTTACTGAAACTAAATAATGGTCTGAATAATAATAATAATAATAATAATAATAATAATAATAATAATAATAATCCTATACTGAAACTAAATAGTGGTTTATCTTCTGAATAATAATAATAATAATAATAATAATAATAATAATAATAATAATAATAATAATAATAATCCTATACTGAAACTAAATAGTGGTTTATCTTCTGAATAATAATAATAATAATAATAATAATAATAATAATAATAATAATAATAATAATAATAATAATAATAATCCTATACTGAAACTAAATAGTGGTTTATCTTCTGAATAATAATAATAATAATAATAATAATAAAACTAAATAGTGGTTTATCTTCTAATAAAATAATAAAATAATAATTTAATAATAATAATAATAATAATAATAATAATAATAATAATAAAAATAAATAATTTTAAATAATATAATAATAATAATAATAATAATAATAATAATAATAATAATAATAATAATAATAATAATAATAATAATAATAATAATTATCTTCTGAGACTGGAACTAAATTTAACTGACTTTCGTAGTCACTCAGTAAAATAATTTTTAAAGACATAATTATTTTCACAAGAGAATAGGACGAGGAAAAAGACGTATTTTGAAACAAAAAACTCTTTAAATAATTCACTGAAACCCGCACATAGACACTTCAGAGGAATTCCTCTGACGAAGAGAAGCAACGGTGTTCGAGAAAGCACAAACAAATGCTGTACTGTTTCAGAGAGAGAGAGAGAGAGAGAGAGAGAGAGAGAGAGAGAGAGAGAGAGAGAGAGAGAGAGAGAGAGAGAGAGAGAGAGAGAGAGAGAGAGAGAGAGAGAGAGTAACTTTGATATGATTATAACGGGATCCTAACTAGGAGAATTTAGAGAGAGAGAGAGAGAGAGAGAGAGAGAGAGAGAGAGAGAGAGAGAGAGAGAGATAGTAACTTTTCCAGAGAGAGAGAGAGAGAGAGAGAGAGAGAGATTTGCCATAATAATAAAGGGATCCTAACTAGGAGAATTTAAAGAGAGAGAGAGAGAGAGAGAGAGAGAGAGAGAGAGAGCGTAACTTTGCCATGATTATAACGGGATGCTAACTTGGAGAATTTAGAGAGAGAGAGAGAGAGAGACAGAGAGAGAGAGAGAGAGAGAGTAACTTTGCCAGAGAGAGAGAGAGAGAGAGAGAGAGAGAGAGAGAGAGAGTAACTTTGCCAGAGAGAAAGAGAGAGAAAGAGAAACTTTGCCAAGGTTATAACGGGATCAGAACTAGGAGAATTTAGAGAGAGAGAGAGAGAGAGAGAGAGAGAGAGAGAGAGAGAGAGAGAGAGAGAGAGAGAGAGAGGCTCCCCTCCCCTCATTCTGGGAAGTGGAACAGCTCGAGAACAGTCGGCTACACAGAGAACGCACTTTCTCGAAAAGTTATCGGCTAACAGCAACGGAGGGTAAAAACGCCTTTTGCAAGGAGTTCTGTTTCGTGCTGTAGTACGTCCTAAGCGACAAATATTAGTTCGTGGATATTTTTTTTTAATGAAATATGCACGGATTCTCATTAATAATAAATCCTCTCCATGTTTCTGACTGTACCGTATAAGTGACGAATTCGTAGAAACCTTCTCCCTTGAAAAGTAAACTGGTTCGAGAAGATGTGTTTCATTAAATAGGCAAAGAATCTTTATAAATTTACCCAATATGCATTTAGTTTTATAATGACGAACTCGTGAATATATTTCCTCTTGAAAAATATATTAGATTCAACTCTTGAAAAATATAGTTATTTGTGAAGACGTCTTTCATGGAATATATATATATATATATATATATTATATATATGGAATATATATATATATATATATATATATATATATATATATATATATATATATATATATATATATATATATATATATATATATATATATATATATATATATATATATATATATATATATATATATATATATATATATATATATATATATATATATATATATATATATATATATATATATATATATATATACAGTAGTATCTATCTTAATAAATCTACCCATTAGATTTCTGGTTGTATAATGACGAATTCCTGAAGTGATATCTTCTAGAATTCGTCATTATACAACTCGAAACATATTAAGTAGGTTTATCAAGATTCTGTATATATTTCTGTATGTATTTCATTGAACTGAATCGAATGGCACTGAATATAGAATTTAGGCCAAAAGCCAAGCACTGGGACCTATGTGGTCAATCAACGCTGAAACGGAAATTGACAGTAAAAGCTTTGAAAGGTGTAACAGGAGGAAAACCTCGCAATTGCACTATGAATCAATTGTTAGGAGAGGGTGAAAAGTAGGATGGAAGAAAGAGAATATGAAAGGAGGTACAGTAAAAGGAATGCAGGGGGGGTTGCATCTACGGGCCGAAGGAACGCTGCAAAGAACCTTAAGTAATGTCTACAGTGCACCGCATGAGGTGCACTGACGACACTACCCCACATACGGGGACATTCTCATTGTGGAATCATCTCTAGCCAACCAATTTGCAACTTCCGCCTTTTATATGATATCCTCTCGGCAACAAACAAAACAATAGTTTCCTTTCTCGGTGGCCAAAACGACTGCAGGGACGAATTCTAAAATATGAAGGTGATGCAAAGAACGTGACGTGGGATCCGAAATGTTTGGCTCAGGTTAAGAGGTCCTACAGAGAGAGAGAGAGAGAGAGAGAGAGAGAGAGAGAGAGAGAAGAGAGAGAGTCTACTGACTGTTGCGTTGTGTTAATCAATACATCTTTAATCAGTTTAGACAAAACGGAATAATGCTGTGTATTTATGAGAGAGAGAGAGAGAGAGAGAGAGAGAGAGAGAGAGAGAGAGAGAGAGAGAGAGAGAGAGAGAGAGAGAGAGAGAGAGAAATGTTAGTCTACTGACTGTTGCGTTTTGCTAATCAATATATCTTTAATCAGTTTAGGCAAAACGGAATAATGTTGTGTATTTATGTGAGTGAGTAGAGAGAGAGAGAGAGAGAGAGAGAGAGAGAGAGAGAGAGAGAAATGTTAGTCTACTGACTGTTGCGTTTTGCTAATCAATACATCTTTAATCAGTTTAGGCAAAACGGAATAATGTTGTGTATTTATGTGAGTGTGTGGAGAGAGAGAGAGAGAGAGAGAGAGAGAGAGAGAGAGAGAGAGAGAGGACCCATCCCTCCATTTCTTTACATCTTGTGTACACGGATTAATGTTATATAGATGTGTGTTAAGGCTATAGAGAGAGAGAGTAGGTGTGTGA
>NC_089756.1:39671261-39686261 GCF_040412425.1 Macrobrachium rosenbergii | reverse complement strand
CTTTGCAGCGTCCCTTCGGCCCCAAGCTTTAACTCCTTTCGTTCCTATTCTCTTTCCTCCTTATTACTTTCCAGTCTCCCAACAATTATTTCAACGTTATTCTCAGCGTTGAGTGACCTCATAGGGCCTAGCGCTTGGCCTTTGGCCTAAAGTTTATATTCCAGTTCATATTCCAATATTTTAAATCCGAAAAATAATATTTACACTGTTTCCCGGGTGGGTTCGGACCAACCTCAGGTAGAGAAGGATGAATTGCAATCCAGCGGCACTCGAAGAAGAAGAAGAAGAAGAAGAAGAAGAAGAAGAAGAAGAAGAAGAAGAAGAAGAAGAAGAAAACCCATTTATTTCAGCTCTGTGGACATGACATCTGCCGAATTCTGGTATTCACCGGAACGCGCCAAGAGACGCGAAGTCTGAAATCAAGGGCTTGTTCTGTTCCAGACACGCAGCGTCTACGTGCGTCATTACGTCTAAAATCACCGTCTAAAACCATCTGTTTGTTCTGTCAGAAATAAGTCGCATTAATATTTGACGTCTAAAATTACGTCTAAAACCATGTTTTTTTCAGTCAGAAATAAGTTGATTGAATATTTTACAGCATCTTTTTGATGCGCTAGAAAAAAATTATAGAAATTTTAGTCCACGTCATTACGTCTAAAACCACGTGTTTGTTCTGTCAGAAATGAGCTGATTGGATATTTTAAAATCTCTTTTTAAATGGTCTAATAATTATACAAATTTTGGTCTCAGTTCTAGATAATAAGCACGGAATTCAGACGTTGCAATAAACTTACTGTGCGATCTTTAGTACGCTTTCGTGTAATACGAATACGTTCTTGCCACAAGTGCTAAAAACCTTTGTTCGTTCTGTTGCATATAAGTCGCATGCGTATTTTTCTTTATCTTTTAGTTGGTCTAGAAAAGCAATCAAGGCTACCGAAAATAGATTCATCTTTCGGTGGTCTCGGTATAAGGCTGTGTGAGCCGCGACCCGTGAAACTTTAACCACGGCCAGGTGGTGGCATGTCCTATATCGTTGCCAGACGCACGATTAGGATTAACTTTAAACTTACATAAAATAAAAACTACTGAAGCTAGAGGTGCTGCAATTTGGTATGTTTGATGATTGGAGTATGGATGATCAACATACCAATTTGCAGCCCTCTAGCCTCTGTAGCTTTTAAGATCTGAGGGCGGACAGAAAAAGTGCGGAGAGAAAAGATGCGGACGGACAGACAAAGCCGGCACAATAGTTTTCTTTTTAGAAAACTAAAACTGTACTAATTTTTTATTCTATTTATTAGATAATTTTCACAGAAAACAAAAAAATCAGACTGTGCTGTTAATTCTGTGCTATCATCAGTAAACTTCTTGAAACACAAACACGCCTCTTGCCCGAGCATGCGGAGAAACTTCACATTTAAATTTCAAATTTAAATTGCCCCAAATACGAACTACATACGTCTCATGCTAAGCAGACAAAAGTAGAGCAGGACATTACCACGATTCCCCAATTTCGGCTCAGCTGGGGAGTGCAACTGTGTACTGCTTATTTGTCACTACGGACAAGATTATGAGTACGCGTGTATATGTATATATATATATATATATATATATATATATATATATATATATATATATATATATATATATATATATATGTACATATATCCTTTGGATAATGTCCTGTGGCACTGTCCCTAGCTGGGAATAAATGGGGATGAAAATAGTTAGATGCTCCTGCTCTCAAAATTATCGTAAGGAAAAGGTCTGTCAAATCAAGTACCAGCTGACAGCCGGCATCTGACAAGAACAATGAGAAAAGGCTTTCTAAACAATGTGGAAATTTAATATAAAAAGATTTTCTTAATATTGTGGAAGAGGTTTTCTAAACAATGGGGAAAAGGCTTTCTATACAATGTGAAAAGACTTTTTAAACAATGTGAAAAGTCTTTCTACACCATGTAGAAAAAGGTTTCTATACAATGTGAAAAGACTTTCTAAACAGTGTGAAAAGTCTTTCTAAACAAAGTGAAAAGTCTTTCTAAACAATGTGAAAAGTCTTTCTAAGCCATGTGAAAAGTCTTTCTATTTTCTTAACAATGTGAAAGGGCTTATCTAAATAATCTGAAAAGGCTTTCTAAACAATGTGAAAAGACTTTCTATAACTTTCAGATTCTAAAACCCTCTAAATAACATGAAAACTTTCTAAGACTTTCCAAACAATATGAAAAGACTTTCTAAACAATATTAACAAAAACTTTCCTGAAGACTTTCTGAACAGTATAAAAGCTTTCTAAACTATGAAAACTTTCTACCAAAGATTTACTGAAACCTACAGACACTAAAATTTTCCAAACAACGTGAAAACTCTAAAACTTTCTAAACAACGTGAAAACGCTTTCTAAAAAGCTAAACTTTGCGCCGAGGCAAAAATTGCGATTCATGCAACCTTTTTAACCAGATATCTGGGCAAAAACGAGCGACATTCAGAGGAGTGGGATCGCTACTCGGAATCACGAACAAGGAAATGGACTTGATTGAACCAGTATCTACTGGTGTGGACCGTCTCTCTCTCTCTCTCTCTCTCTCTCTCTCTCTCTCTCTCTCTCTCTCTCTCTCTCTCTCTCATACGCAGATACATACAACAGGGACTCTTTATTAAAGAAGGGAACGTCACTCTTATTAATATTTATGAATTATAATTAGCTTGTTCTGTAATGATAATAATCAGCCACTGTTAGCAATAGTAGTAGTCAGATAATCTAAGGTAATTAAATAAGATTAACTGTATCATTATAATGATCTCGAATTATAATAATGATAACGTGCAATTATCATTAACATTAGTAATATTATTGCCGTTATACTGAATGTGCAACAATATTGAAATAACATAAAATATATCTCTTTCGCCAAATGAAATTCTACAGTGAATCTTTGTGATGCATAACGCCAATATCATCTACGGTTAGGTCGAACTTCTTTAAAATAACGACAGAATGTCTTAACCTACAATTACTAGTAAAAACAAAAATAAAGAGAGGGAAGACGTACGTAGAAGTAATAGGAAAAAATATATAAAAAAATCTTTGTCTATTGTAAAGTGGCTATTCCTTTCTCAAAAAAAAAAAAAAACAGATATTGTAAGTGTGACAACTAGAAAAAAAACGGTAAAGAAACATTAAACATGTAACAATCACGCACAATTTCTATCTCATCCAACCTTACAAGATTCAGCACCAATAGTTTTCCACCTTACGAAATTATTATCATTATATACTATTCAGAAGATAAACCCCTATTCAAATGGACCAAGCCAACCTAAGGGGCCATTGCCTCGAAATTCAAGCTTCCAAAGAATATGGAGTTCATTAGAAAGAAGTATCAGAAGGTAATGGGAAATACAGAAAGAAGAGATATCAGTGATCAGAAAAGAAAAAAATAGATAAAAATGTAAGTAAGTTATTAAGATACAAAGAGAATTGTTTTAGCGAAGTAGCATGTTGCTTCTTTTGAAGTTCCAATTGCACAGCATCTTCAGGGAGACAGTACCACAGTCCACCTCTCTACTTGCCTAGACAACCACCCCTCCCCCGAGATTTTAATAAAGAAATGAAGAAGGGCTAAATAAATGAGACAACGTCTTTGCTACGAGAAGAAGACAAAGAGCCTCTCGTAACTGACATGGGCTCTCTCTCTCTCTCTCTCTCTCTCTCTCTCTCTAGACTTGAGATTCTTCGGGGATAAAATTTCATCATCAAAGCAAAATTCTGTGAGAGTAACAGGTTTAATTTTTTAGCTTCCGGGAGAAATTTTAATGGCCGTGTATCAGAGTCAGATTGAACTAAGAATATGCGTGGTAATGCACATCGGGAGACAGAATGTGAAGACTGACATTAATGTAAAAGATGTGTTTTACCGTACATAGCGACAAAGAGTATGAAAATTAAAATATTTACGACTTCTTACAATAGCATACCACTGGACTCATAGCTACACACACATATAAATAAATAAATAAATGAATAAATTACACACACACACACACACACACACACACACACACATATATATATATATATATATATATATATATGTATATATATATATATATATATATATATATATATATTCATATATATGTATATATATATACATATGTATGTGTGTGTGAATAAAAACTCTGAGGCCAAAACAAGAAAGAAACTGGAAAACTGTCTTTTGAGGGCACATCGCCAAATTCTTCCATAAGTTGCCCCAACAGCTAATGATAATATTTGAAATCCCAGAAGAGGCATTCAGACAGGAATGAAAGGCATATCTATACGAAAACAGTTCTGACACATGAGTTATACAAGAAAGCAAAAATTATAACTTACAAAGACAAACAAACAAACGGCGGTATGTGTTTGTTGGTAGTTGGCAGTATACTCACCTGAAAAGAAAAAAAAATTATTAACGTCCATTGATAGGTACTTCACCATTTTAAAAGATAAGTAAATCTTTATTAGCACTGAGAACCGACGCTGACTTGCGCCTTCCTTACTGGAAAGTTATTTCAGATGAATACATTGCAAAGAATGGACATAAAGAAAAGAATGATAAAAGTTTCAAAATTAATCAGAAAAGAAGAATTTCAGACTATTCAACTGCGAGAGAGAGAGAGAGAGAGAGAAGAAATCTTTCTTTAAGCTTCAATAATATTCAGAAGAAGAAGAAGAAGAAGAAGAAGAATAAGAATAAGAGAGAGAGAGAGAGAGAGAGAGAGAGAGAGAGAGAGAGAGAGAGAGAGAGAGAGAGAGAAAGTCTTTAAGTTTCAAATATAACCAGAGAAGGAAAATTTTGACTATTCAACCACGAGAGAGAGAGAGAGAGAGAGAGAGAGAGAGAGAGAGAGAGAGAGAGAGAGAGAGAGAGAGAGAGAGAGAGATTCTGGTATTATCATTCTAATTGTATCTGAAATAGGAAAAAGTTGTCATTTCATCTGAATGTTACGAAATAAAAAAAATCTACAACAATAGGTTTAATATCTGTTTAAAACATTCTTTACACAGAGCACCTAATTTCTTCAAATACATCCAGGTACGGAATAGAATAGAATAATATGTACAGACTTGAGGCTAAAAGCCAAGCGCTGGGACCTGAGGTCATTCAGCGCCGAAACGGAAATTGACAGTAAAAAGGTTTGAAAGGTGTAAAAGGAGGAAAACCTCGTAGTTGCACTATGAAACAATTGTTAGGAGAGGATGGAAAGTAGAATGGAAGAAAGAGAATATGAACGGAGGTACAGTAAAAGGAATGAAAGGGGTTGCAGCTAGGGACCGAAGGGACACTGCAAGGAACCTTAAGTAATGCCTACAGTGCACCGCATGAGTCCAGGTACGAAAAGATTAACTGACTTTCAGAGTGAAAATACTTGATAGCATTAAAATCCTTTCAATTTAGGACGATGATTTATAAAATAAATAATTCTCAGCGGAAAAAAATTTATCTATTAATAATTTGTTAAACTGTTTTTTTCCTAATAACTGATCTCTTCTTTCTGTACTATCTGTTGCCTTCTGCAACTTCTTTCAAATGAACACCATAATATTCTTTGGAAGCTTGAAGTTCAAGTCAATGGCCCCTGTGGGCTTGGTCCATATGAATAGGGTTCATCTTCTCAATAATAATAATAATAATAATAATAATAATAATAATAATAATAATAATAATAATAATAATAATAATAATAATAATAATAATCACTCTGAAGAAGACCCTCTTTCAAACAAACTTCATTAAATCGAATGGCCGTGTGGATGATATTGAGTTTATATTGCAGTTTCGCAATCTCTCGAATGAGTTTCTTTGTAGCAGAAGGTTAAGTTGCATAACAGCTATCTGAAATAATAATAATAATAATAATAATAATAATAATAATAATAATAATAATAATAATAAGAGCTAAAAAAACCTCAAGAAGGTTCTTTACATTCTACAGCTGACTACAAACTCGACTGATTTTACTCCCAAAACTTTTATTATTATTATTATTATTATTATTATTATTATTATTATTATTATTATTATTATTATTATTATTATTATTATTATTATTCAGAAGATGAAGCCTATTCATATGGAACAAGCCCACCACGGGGGGCCATTGGCTTGGAATTCAAGCTTCCAAAGAATATTATGGTGTTCATTAGGAAGAAGTAAGAGGAGGTAAAGGAAAATACTAAAACAAAGAGATCTCGCTTAATAGCAAAAAAAAAAAAAAGTGAATAAATTAATAAACAGATAAAAATGTATTAAAATGCAAGGAGAATAATATTAGGGCACTACTTTGGCAGAAAAAGGAAAGAAGTAATCCTAAGCGGATTACACGAATTACGCTTAGGATATTTTGAATGAATAAGGATTTACCCCGGGGGGGGGGCCGGAAAAGAGACCCAAATAGTAACCACTATGGAGTATAACAGCTAAAGGATAATCTGCTTTTATGAGCCATCCTAAGGATACTGCCCTGGATATCCACCTGCTCCTTGGGGTTGAAACCCCACCCCAACGCCCACCCTCTCCATAACACAAGTTACACAACACCCCCAACCCCTACCCTAAAAAAAAATTTCTTTTATTTGAGCCACAAAATACTCGTATTTCTCCAAAAACTCATAAAATCTGATGGAGGTATATGTTGTTATAACATAGAATAATCATATAATCTATCATTATTATTATTATTATTATTCGTATTAGTAGTAGTAGTAGTAGTACTATGGTGCGCATCTGAAAGGAATCACAGACGATAAGAAAAACAGAAAGAAGAGATTATTATTATTATTATTATTATTATTATTATTATTATTATTATTATTATTATTATTATTATTATATATTATTATTCAGAAGATAAACCCCTATTCATATGGAACAAGATCACAGGTGCCACTGACTTGAAATTCAAGCTTCCAAAGAATATGGTGTTTATTATTATTATTATTATTATTATTATTATTATTATTATTATTATTATTATTATTATTATTATTATTATTCAGAAGATAAACCCCTCTTCATATGGAACAAGCATATAGGGCCACTGACTTGAAATTCAAGCTTCCAGAGAGGGAGGCATAAAAAAACATATAGTATACTCTGTAGAGGTAAAGTACTATAACAAAGTTCTTTACTAGCAAGAGGCAGCAGAGCCCACAGCTGCAATAACACCAGAGGAAGTGGAAGAACATCTTGACAGCAAGATGACAAGAAAGCAGAGCGAACGGATGTGGAGAGAGAGAGAGAGAGAGAGAGAGAGAGAGAGAGAGAGAGAGAGAGAGAGAGAGAGAGAGAGAGAGTGCTGGAGCTGGGTAAAGGGGAGCATAGGATCTCTTGCTCAACAAAAATGAAATCCCATACCTTTATGTAATCTATGATTATACATATATATATATATGTATATATATGTGTGTATATATACATATATATATATATATATATGTATATATATATATATATATATATATATATATATATATATATATATATATATATATATATACTACTATATTTCAGTAGATGAAATCTATTCGTATGGAACAAGCCCACATCGCCATTGATTTGAAATTCAAGCTTCCAAGGAATATTATGGTGTGCATTAGGAAGAAGTAAGAGGAAGTAAAGGGAAATAAAGAAAGAAGAGATCCTACTTATTATTAAAAATAAAAACAAATTAATAAATAGATAAACATAAAAAATGTATTAAAATGCTAGAAGAATAGTATTATATATATATATATATATATATATATATAATATATATATATATATATATATATATATATAAATATATATATATACAATCATATATATAACAGAAATAAATTTGTGACTCACGTATGTACCCAGGTATATGTATGTATGTATATATGTATATTAAGATGTCAAAAAATGCACTGTTCTAAACAGTATTTATATAAGATATGGAGCAACTCGAGTGCTGAGTCTAATCTAATCAAAACTAACTCAAAAATCGCATTTGAGTCTGAGAAAGGTTAAAAACTGAATATCCATCCAAAACAATAACAAACAGAAAGCAAAAAACCACAAAAACACGATAAGAAAGCAGAGAAGACAAACGAACTCTCATTCTTGTTAAATCCTCTCGTCTTGGGGAACACCCTCCTCACTGTGAAGGGAGCAGGAGGCTTCCTGTGGCCACCACATACAGAACCAGAAAACAATCAATCTCTTCTTCTTCTCCTTCTTCTTCTTCTTCTTCTTCTACTTCTTCTTCTTTTATGTTCTGCCTCTTCTTCCTCTTTTATTTTGGAGCAAGAGTGCTTCTTCTTCCAAAACTAACCAAAATCTTTGAGTCTGAGAAAGGTTAAAAACTGAATATCCATCCAAAACAATAACAAACAGAAAGCAAAAACCACAAAAACACGATAAGAAAGCAGAAGACAAACTCTCTTTTGTTAAATCCTCTTCTTCACCTCCTCACTGTGAAGGGAGCTTCCTTCTTCTTCATACAGAACTCTTCTTTTCTTCTTCTACTTCTTCTTCTTCTTTTTCTCCCTCTTCTTCCTCTTCTTTTTCTTCTTCTTCCTCCACTTCTTCTCCTTCTTCTTCTTTCTCTTCTTCTTCTCCTTCTTCTTCTTCTTCCTCTTCTTTTTCTCTTTCTTCTTCTTCTTCTTCTTCTTCTTCTTCTTTTCTTCTTCTTCTTCTTCTTCTTCTCTTTCTTCCTCATCTTTTTCTTCCTCTTCTTCTTCTTCTTCTTTTCCTCCTCCTTCTTCTTCTTCTTCTTTTCCTCCTCTTTCTTCTCCTTCTTCTTCTTTCTCTTCTTCTTCTCCTTCTTCTTCCTCTTCTTTTTCTCTTTCTTCCTCATCTTCTTCTTCTTCATCTTCTTCTTCTTCTTCCTCTTTTCCTCCTCCTTCTTCCTCTTCTTTTCCTCCTTCTCCTCATTCTTCTTCTTCTTCTCCTCTCTGAGAGTCGGGAATGTCAAGGACGGTGTATAGTAAACAGTGAGGTGTCAGCGTCACGTCGAGTAGGTGCGAGCAGAAATCCAATATTGTTACCTGCGAGTCAGCTGATGCTTGCAGGGCCAGTTTCGTTTTTTTTTTCTTTTTTTTTTTGCTTGTTCTCTTTGGCCAGATAGCGGATGATAACGTGACAGAAACAGACCAACATGCAGCACGAAATAAATACATAAATAAATAAATACATAATATATATATATATATATATATATATATATATATATATATATAGAGAGAGAGAGAGAGAGAGAGAGAGAGAGAGAGAGAGAGAAGAGATAAAAACAGAAAAGGAAAAATCTCGGTAAATGGTTACTTGATTCATTTTCCTAGTAAATCGACTTTTCATGAAATATATAAAAACAGAATGATAAAATTGATCATGTTGGAAACTACATGGTCATATAATCTGTATATATGTGTGTGTATTACAATTATATATATATATATATGTATATATATATTTACATATATAATTATACATATATTTATATATATTTACATATATCATTATGTATGTATATATATAAATATATATACATATATACATACAAATTAATTCAGAAGCAAAAGGTTTGAAAAAACACTTAATATATTCTCCAATCCTTCATCATTCACTGACCAAACGTTCGCTACCTATACGCGTACACTTCCAGTAATCAAATCTACTCACAGCGGAATTTACCCGAACTAAACTCTCTCCCAAATATTTATTGCTACTGAGGACACCCTAATAAGATGTTCCCCTCAAAATATAAAATATATTCTCCTGCATCCTCTGGGATTTTGTGTCGAACAGATGCCGCTCTATGGACGGCCAGGGAGGTCACTGGGCTTAGGATTTTATCATATATATTGGTCCATGAGTCTTATACTTTTCATACACTGGTGCTGGGGAGACTTTCTTTTCCATGAGCCTTTAACTTTTTATAAACTGGTGCTGGAGATTCTTCTTTTCCATGAGCCGTTATCTTTTTATAAGCTGGTGATGGCGACTCTTTACTTTTTATTATGAACAATGGGAATGGAAAGGAATATAAAGCTTAGGCCAAAGGCCAAGCCCTGGGACCTATGAGGTCATTCAGCGCTGAAAGGGAAAACCGAGTAAAAAGGTTTAAGGTGTAACAGGAGGAAAACCTCGGAGTTGCACTATGAAACAACTGTTAGGAGAGGGTGGAAAGTAAGATGGAAGAAAGAGAATATGAACAGAGCTATAGTAAAAGGAATAAAAGGGGTTGCAGCTAGGGCCGAATGGATGTTGCAAAGAACCGTAAGTTTTGTCTATAATGAAATATGGGAAATTGATATTTGTTCAAATCAGGTGAAAAGATAAACATTATATAACTTGAGATATGTCAAAAGTATAGTGATGATTGACTGATTTGATCTGATGAAAATTTAGGCTGTCAAGCCTAGCACTGAATAGCACATTCGGCCATTCAGCTCTCACGATAATAAAAAGAGGGAGTTGGAGTGGTTGGACAGCAAGATAAAGAGATCCAGAAAATAAAGGAAATGAAGTACAAGGATCTAAAGAAGTCATATATCGAGGGGCTGGACAGCAAGATTGAAGGAAGGAAGAGGGAATGGAGGTTAAGTAAAAGGCTAAAAAGTAGATGCAGCTAGGGGCCGTAGGGACGCTTTAAACATCCTTTTGGTGATGCCTACAGTGCACCACGTTAGGTGCTAGTTGTCACTGTGCCAACCCCGTCACAGTTATTTAGGATATTCATAAAGGAAAAATGAGTTAGTGTAATTACTTCATTTGTACAGATATACCGTGATAATTATAATCCTCCATTGTCAGAACGCAGACAACGCATCCGAATAAGAGCTTAATTACCGGCCAAACTTAATAGGAGAAGATAATGGATAGTAATTACCTAGAGGGAATGAAGAGGAGGGTACTCCTCTATAATCAAAAACCCTATTCCAACTAATGGAACGGTAAGGTTCAAATGACTTCCTGACGGACATTGGGCATTTATAAAAACTCTAAGGGGAATCATCTCCTCGTTTCGACAGATTAATTTTCAGTCACCAAGCTTGTTTTGGAAATTTATTCTTTTTCTTTTTGATTAAGTAATTGTAAATATTCGACCTTTTAGAAATATCTAAGGGCACTGGTAATGGAAGCCTCGTACCCTTTTCCAGCGAAGGCCAGAAGAACGTGAGTGAACGGAAATAAACTGGAAGAAGGGCGTGGCTTCAACAGGAAACAAGCGTTAGGGAAACATCTTGAAGGAAGGAAGGTTGTAAAAATCAGGGAAAACAGACATAGGTAGAGATTACCAAAGCTTGGCAGTGGACGGGATGAAATACGCTCTGAATCATATAATCCTCAGAGGGTTACTGACTCCCACAATGTAAAAAGTAGAAGAGGTGGTGGCCTGCCTGGTGTTAGGAGAATGCCTGAGAGTCATTAAAAGCTTTATATCAAAATATAAGTTACAATACCATTATTTCGGAGTTGTATTGATACAGAAAACATACTCATTACAAATACATATACAGAACTTTTAAAATATATATTTACTCCTTGCCACATCTCTCTGGCCGCACAATCACACGAACCTACTGCCATCACTATTCATTCAGTATAAAAAGACAAATGTAGTGAAATGAACAAATTGCAAACAAAACTTCATGTCCTTGACCTCATCTGAAATTCAAGAGGTTACACAAAATTACTTTAATAACAAAGGCATTTTTTGTCAAAGCCCATTTGTACTGAAATCACATTCTTTACTTAGCAGTGCTAAAGTTACCTTTGACCTTCCTTGAAAATTGTTTATACTTTTAAATTTTGACATCAGTGATCTGGGTCCCCCATAACTGGGGGTGTGTGTGAGGGGGGGCGGGATGCCCACTGAATTTGAATCACCGTTTTCATAATCTACGCCCAGAGACTTTATTTGATGCACTAAATATATATAGTTGAGCTGAATATATAATTTAGGCCAGAGGCCAAGCACTGGGACCTATGAGGTCATTCAGCGCTGAAACGGAAATTTACAGTAAGAAGGTTTGAAAGGTGTAACAGGAGGAAAACCTCTCAGTTGCAATATGAATCAGTTAGGAGGGGGTGGAAAATAAGATGGAAGAAAGAGAATAAGAAAGGAGCTACAGTAACAGGAACGAAAGGGGTTGCAGCTAGGGGCTGAAGACACGCTGTAAAGAACCTTAAGTAATGCCTACAGTGCACCGCATGAGGATTAAATATATGCAGTCCTAAATAAGCAAATTTTTTTTTACCAAAATGGCTCCACCGCATCCACATGAGGAGTAAAATAAAATGATTTCGTAATCCATTCACTGAGACCTTTCAATATGACAAATACGCATCAAAATAACTTTCATTTATATTTCACTCATACAAAAAAAATCAGAAATAGGAAATCACATGTGAGAATAAAATTATCTTTATTTATACTTCATTTATAATTTAAAAAAATCAGAAATAGAAAATTCCTTATATGCATCAAAATAATCTTCACCTCCACTTCATTTTTACAACAACTTTTTTCTTCAACAAAATTTTTGTATGGGGTAAGCACATAAGGACTTTTGATTTGGCTTTGGGGTAGACCTGTGGTCTCGATCGGCTGCCCTGCCTGATCCATGTATAAAACCTAACGCCCTTTCTTCCCAAAAGCAAAAATCATAAATAGAAAGATCCATATAAAAACGAAAATAAACTTTGATTTTTACTTCATTCATAAAAAAATAATCAGAAATAGAGTGGTTTACTCGAACATAACTAAATAAAAGAAACTGATCCCCATGAAATCCTAACGGCCCTTTCTATAGAAGATAGCAGGTATTCCCAACCCTCAGTGATATAAATCCCCATCTTCCGCCCCTCTATTAGAGCTCCAATGCATAGACAAACCTTGAAACACGGGTGTGGTTACAGGGGGGTGGGGGAGGGGGCGGGGGAATGAGACTGTAGCACCCAGGACGTCCTTGGAGCCTCTGTAAACGGCACCTCTCACGCGAGGAGGAGGAGGAGGAGGAGGAGGAGGAGGAGGAGGAGGCCGAGGAGGAGGCCGAGGAGGAGGAGGAGGAGGAGGCCGAGGCGGAGGAGGAGGAGGAGGAGGAGGAGGAGGAGGAGGAGGAGGAGAGGAGGAGGAGGAGAAAGGGGTCCCATTCAAAGGATGCACTCCCGAAAATCACTTTGCATTTCCTTTTGTTTAGACCAACGCTTGAGATACTTTCGACAACTTTATTTAGGCACGTCTGTGCTACGTGTATATGTTTAGTTTAGTTGACTCCTTCCCTTGGGTTTGGAAGCGGGGAGTGTCCTACAAACTAGCTTCTCATGGGGCAAAATTAAGAGTTAGTTAAGAAAAATAATAAACAACCTTGTACTTCTTCAGTCGCAGGATGAGGCGGGTGGTCTAAGATATCAGCCTTTCACGAGACAAAATTAAAACTCAGAATTTAACCAAGATGAGGGGTGGGGGGCGGTGTCTAGTAAAGTAGCATCTCACGAAGCTAGATTGAAGTCAAGTTTACAGAAATACTAAATGACCTTGTATTTTTTCAACTTCCGCTGGGAGAAACATTCTATAATCAAAACACAACTTCTTTTCTTGGTAGTTCCACACAAGGTTTTAAAAAATCTTATCGACAGTGTCTTTCTGTACTGTTCCTCAAGAAGTACTTAAAAATCCCTCTTGTCTCAACCACCCTCCAGGAAACTTGAAAATCACAATACATTCATTTTTGTCTTGATCCCACGTCAGAAAACTCCCTGAAATCCCTTGGTACATTCATTTTGTCTTGACCATCTGACAGGAAACACCCTAAAATCCCTTTTCACTTTCTTTTTTTTTTTTGTCTTGACCATCCATCAGGAAACTCCCCAAATCCCTTTTCATTTTTTCTTATGTCTTACCCTTCCATCAGGAAACTCCTCAAAATCCCGATTTTTTTTTTTTTTTTTGTCTTGACCCTCCATCAGGACACTCCCAAAAATCTCTTGGCACTTTTTCTTTTGTCTTGACCACCCCTCAGGACACAACTCCCAAAAATCCCTTGGCACTTTTCTTTTTTGACTTAACCACCCCTCAGGAAACACCCAAAAAATCCCTTGGCGCCTTTTGTCCTGACCACCCCTCATTAACTCCCAAATACCCTGGGCACTCTTTCTCTTGACCATCCATAATAAACTTTGAAAAATCCTTTGGCACTTTCTTTTTGTCTTAATCACGCCCTTACAAGAGTTCCAAAAACCCTCGGCACTTCCTTTTGGTCTTGACCACCCCTCAGAAAGCACCCAAGAATCCCTTTGCACTTTCTTTTGTCCTGACTCACCCATCAGAAAAGTCCCAAAAATCCATTGGCACTTCCTTTTAGTATTTAAACGCCCTTGGGGAAACAATTCGACAATCATTCGTCAGTTCTTCCTGTCCCTGACCACCCTTCAAGAAACATTGGCAGGCCACCAGGCATTTCCTAAACAAACTCTTTTAAAAAACCCTTTGCATTCCTGTCATTTTGACCATCCTTCGAAAATCCACCAAATCCTCTTTGCCGTTCCCTTTGATTCAGATAATCCTTCAAGCAAATTCCTCCTTTTCCTCGAGGCGAGAAACTCGGCCTCGACATGATGATCCCCGAGTATAAAAACATTCCTGAGGGTTTTCAATCGTTTATTATGCAGAAGAGCAGCGTTACAACTCCTCCCACTGTGGGTGAAGGGTTCCGTTGCAACGGCGGGATCGAAAGGACAAATCCCCCATTATTCATCGGCAAGAATGTTTAGCAAATATTTAAGGAGATATTTATCATTCTTATCAGAGTCTGATTGCTTGACAGAGGGTTGGTTGATGGTGGTCTCGTTGGCAGTGCAGAGAGAACTCTCTCTCTCTCTCTCTCTCTCTCTCTCTCTCTCTCTCTCTCTCTCTCTCCTCGGGGCTTTTTGGGGGTAAGTGGGTGGCCTCCTCCTCTCTTAGGCTCTAGTTTATGGGTG
>NC_089756.1:39633761-39663761 GCF_040412425.1 Macrobrachium rosenbergii | reverse complement strand
CGTATGGCTCCACTAACTTAAATTCTGGAATGATAACATGTCTCTCCATCCTAATCTCCTTTGGTGAGTAACACAGCCAAACTTGAAATTACCGTCATTCCGTCGTTTTAGAATGTCATTTCCCCATGGAATACTGCTTGCAAAATACCAAAATACAGAGAGAGAGAGAGAGAGAGAGAGAGAGAGAGAGAGAGAGAGAGAGGGGTTAATGATGAGAGTAATGATTTTGATATACAAATGATGGCAGTAACGCTTTTGATTCACGTAGATACACACACACACACACAATGAATGAGAGAGAGAGAGAGAGAGAGAGAGAGAGAGAGAGAGAGAGAGAGAGAGGTGGGTTAATGACGAGAGTAATTATCATGATACAGACGCACAGACACACACAGTCAGAGAGAGAGAGAGAGAGAGAGAGAGAGAGAGAGAGAAAGAGAGAGGCTTAAAGACGGCAGTGATTATCTTAGATACTCATTAGAGCTGTTTACACTGGGGCTCATTATATGAACAGTCTGAGTTTATCTCGTTTTCAATTATGCAGTTCGTGCCTTTGCATTAATAACAAGAATTTAGAGCAATTATCTTTGAATTTATTATTTTCCTTAGCTTTCAATTTAACACTGTCGAATTTAAGTTCTGTCAACAGCAATACAAAATGGAGCAAATCGGAATGACAGCGCTGACTGTATCCCAGATACTTCATGGGTCCAATGAAGTTCTGTTATTCTCTAAAAAGAAAGACCTCCATGCAGACAATAATTATGACTTCTAGGACTGTCTAAAACCCTCTTTAAAGATTTTTTTTTTTGGCGGGGGGATGCCCAAGTGGTTGACTCAGGAAAGCAGGCCAAGATTCCAGAAAAAATGTTGTTAACTGTCCAAAAAATGTTGTCAACTTTCAAAATGTTGTCGACTTTTTACTTTTTTTCAAAATGTTGTCGACTTTTACCAAAAATGTTGTCAACTTTTCAAAATATTGTCGACTTTTACCAAAAATGTTGTCAACTTTAACAAACATTTTCTTAACTTTTACAAAAATTTTGTCAACTTTTATAAAAAGGGTGTCAACTTTTACAAAAATGTTGTCAACTTTACCAAAATGTTGTCAACTTTACAAAAATGTTGTCAACTTTTACAAAAATGTTGTCAACTTTACTAAAAACGTTGTAAAATTTTTAAAAATTTTCACTTTTAAAATTTTTTTTGTCAACTTTTCCAAAAATGTTGTCAGCTTTACCAAAATGTCGTAAACTTTTACAAAAATGTCGTCAAATTTTACAAAAATGTTATCAACTTTACTAAAACGTTGTCAAATTTTAAAAAATTTTAACTTTTACAAAATTTTTGTCAACTTTTCCAAAAATGTTGTCAGCTTTACCAAAATATCATAAACTTTTACAAAAATGTTGTCGACTTTTATAAAGAAAAATGTCAACATTTACAAAAATTGTCAACTTTCACAATAATCTGGTCAACTTTTGCACAAATGTCAAGTATTACCAAATGTTGAAGACATTTACAAAATATATCAACTTTACAATAATGTTGTCAACTTTCAGAAAAGTTTTGTAAACTTTTACAAAAAAATATTGTCAACTTTTACAAAAATGTTAAGTTTTTTAAATATTCTCAACCTTTACAAAATTGAGGTAAAATTTTACGCAAATGTTGTCAGCTTTTACAAATATGTTGTCAGCCTTACAAAACTGTTGTCAATTTAAACAAAAAAGCTGTCAATTTTTGAACACTACTGTCAACTTTTACAAAAATGCTGTCAACTTTTTAAAAAATATCGTCAACTTGTACAGAAATTTTCTCAGCTTTTACAAAAATATTGTCAACTTTTACAAATGTTGTCAACTCTTACAAAAATACTGTCAACTTGTACAAAAATGTTGTCAACTTATAAAAAATGTTGTCAACTTTTACAAATGTTGTCAACTTTTACAAATGTTGTCAACTTTTAAAAAATGCTGACAGCTTTTACAAAAAAATGCTGTAAATTTTTACAAAAATGTAGTCAACTTTTACAAAAATGCTGTCAACTTTTACAAAAATGCTGTCAACTTTTACAAAAACAGTGTCAACTTTTACAAAAATGCTGTCAACTTTTACAAAAATGGTGTCCACTTTTACAAAAATGCTGTCAACTTTTACAAAAATGCTGTCAACTTTTACAAAAACGTCATCAACTTTTACAAGCATTATGGCCAGAACTTCGTCACCATCATTTGAGCTATGGTCTCGTTGACGAAGACGCATATCACACCCTCTTTCTTTTCACGAAACAAGTTTCTTACAAACCGATATCAAGCACTAAAAATGCCTAGCATTCTTTCATTCCTGAAAGGCTAATTTCAGGATGAGGTTGGGGTACAGATTAAAGGGAATTGGGTCACCAGTTAGATGAGTTTATCGTTTAATCTTTCGAGATATGAATTATAATTTATCATTATAATCTATGAAGAGTCAAACTAAACGATGGCATGGAGAGAGAAAAAGCATTATAGAAATGATGACATTTATGAATGACTCGGGACATTTAGGTATGAGTTAGGAATTTTGGTCTTAAATCATAAATTTAAAAATGACAGAATTTAAGAATAAATAATGAAATTTATGAATAACTCATGAATTTTAGGAATAAAGCATGAAATTTCAGAATAAACCATGAAATATATAAAATCATGAAATTTTGGAATTAACCATGAAATTTATGAATAAATTATGAAATTTATGAATAAGCCCTAAAATTTATGAATAAATAATGAAATTTATTAATAAATAATGATATTTGTGAATAAATCATATAGGCTAATTCATAAATAAACCATAAAATTTTTGAATAAACAAAGAAATTTATAAATAACCCATGAAATTAATGAACTGATTTTGAAATTTAATAGTAAAACATGAAGTTTAAAGATAAAATTATGGATAGGTAATCAAATGTATGAATAAATCGTGAAATTTATTAATAAATCATGACATTTAAGAATAAATTATCATATTTATGAATAAATAATGAAATTTATGAGTCATGAGCTTTATAAATTATGAAATTTAGTAATAAATCGTGAAATTAATTTACAATAAAAATTTAAGAGTAGGTAATGAAATTTATTAATAAATCATGGATTTTATGAATACATTAAATTTATTTATAAATTATGATATTTATGAAAAATTATAAAATTTACGTGTACAGTACATCGTTAAATTTATGAATAAATTATGAAAGTTATTAATAATTGATAAATCATGATATTTAGGAGTAAAACAGGAAATTTATGAATACTTCATGAAATTTATGGACGGTTAAACGCAGTTTATCCAATGTCACTTAATTCATTTATCTATCGTTTTTCCATAAAAAACACTTTTATCGAAAACCGTTTCCGGTTATTTGGTCCATGACGCTCACAATTAGATCAGTTCGCTGAACGGTGAATACCCAGTTTTATACATACATATATATATACAGTATGTATATATATATATATATATATATATATATATATATATATATATATATATATATATATCATTATATATATATATATCATCATTTATGAGATCAGATCAGAGACATTTTCAGGACTGTGCTCTCTCTCTCTCTCTCTCTCTCTCTCTCTCTCTCTCTCTCTCTCTCTCTCTCTCTCTCTCTCTCTCTTATATATATATATATATATATATATATATATATATATATATATATATATATATATATATATATATAATAATGTTTATACAAGCAAGTTCTTAATTATGATATCTGCGATTGTTCCAAATTTAAGAAAAAAAAAAAAGCTAGACAAATTAGATTAACCATCGGAAAGCAACAGCACCTTCCCCTCACAATACACGGCAGAAATATCGTATTCAGGAGACGATCGGTGAGATAATTGTGTCGAATTTCAGTCACCAGAATTCGTCACCTATGCACAACCTCGACGAGGCTGGAATTTGCTAGAGACGTATCATTGTCGACTTAAGAATAAGTATTACATTCTCATCTGTCATTCGCTTCGTTTCTCTGCACAAATAACGATTACACCTCATCTGTCATTTATTCCTTTCTTTGTACAAATAACTATTACATTCTTATCTTAGTCATTTACCTCCTTTCTCTGTACAAATAATTATTACATTCTCAGCTGTCATTTGCTTCCCTTCTCTGTACAAATAACTACTACATTCTCATCTGTCATTTACTTCCTTCCTCTGTATCAAATCTATATTTAGGTTGTGATGCGTCATTACGATCTGTCATTCACAAACATTATGTTATTTTCTTGTTTCTTTTTTCTTTGAACCTTCAGCTGGAAACCAGTCCTTAAGGACAGAGCCAAAAGACTTTATAAACCCTAAAGGGCTCCGGAGGGAAATCAGCCTCCAGAGAGAGACGAGGTATAGGAAAAGGTGATAAATAAATAGATTCCAAAGGGAAATCAGCCTACACAGAGAGACGAGGTATAGGAAAAGTGATAAGTAAATAAATAGATAAATAAATATGAGGGAATAAAACCTCCATAGAGAGAGAGAGAGATATGAGGTATAGGAAAAGGTGATAAATAAATAAATAAATAAATAAATAAATAAATAAATAAATAAATAAATATAAGGGAATAAAAAATAATACATAAACACCTGAAATTCAGGAGACGTCAGCAGCAACGTCAGCAGCAGCGGCAGCGCAGAACAGGAATGAACTTTTTCCTGGAGGTCAGAAGTTTACACAATTGCACTAGAACTAACTAGGTGAACTATTCCACATTTTCGTTTTGCCAAGATAAAACTCATAGAAATATTTGCGGTATTAAACCTGATACTAGAAAACGACACAACGTTTTTTCGTGAATTCCTAAATACTAAGGGCGCGTCCACGCTGCAGCACAACGTGTCATTAACATGTCGGTAACTTATCACACACACACATCACACACATGTTGAAAACAAGTCGACGACCGTAAGTGGAATAGAATATAATAAAATATAGAATTTAGGCAAAAGGCCAAGTGCTGGGACCTATGAGGTCATTCAGAGGTGAAAGGGAAATTGACAGCAAGGCTTGAAAGGTGTAACAGGAGGAAAATCTCGCAGTTGCACTGTGAGACAAGTGTTAGAGAGAATGGAAAGTCAGATGAAAGATAATATGAACGGAGGTACAGTAAAAGGAATGAAAGGGTTGCAGCTAGGGACCAAAGGAACGCTGCAAAGAATCTTAAGTAATGCCTACAGTGCACCGCATGAGGTGCACTGATGGCACTAACCCTCTACGGAGACCGTAAGTGGATAACGAATCTCTGGCGCTGGTTAAGATACCAGTTGGTCAATGACTTCTACTGAAAGTGTTGGTGATGTGTTACCGATAAGTTACTGACGTGTTTATGACATGTTTTGCAGAAATGATAAAAGAAATAAAAGGTGAACTCCATCGGTCACTCAGGATGGGAACGAAGTCATCCTCTTTCATTGCTGTGTGCAAAAAAAAAGGGGGGTTCTAATCAGTCAATCAATCAGGATCTACTCTGTCAATCCCTCCCCCTTTATCCTTTTCTTATACATCCCTCCTTTATCCCTTTTCTATACATGTACTCGCGCATGCGCGGACGGACACTAAAACAACAAGATTACAACAAGATTAAATGACTGACTGGGTATTTGTTCCTTGGTTTCGATTTAGCTGGCTCATGCCAGCACGAGTTGGTGCCCTAAGGGGTCGTTCTGCCATAAGGGGGTGTCTGAGTGTCGTAAGGTGTGATAGAAGCAATAAGCCTGGCGTGGACCTTCGGATTTTGTACAACAGTTGAAAAGCCCACTGACGAAACGAAGGCAGTTTCGTAAACAAAAAAATGTGCCTGATTTGTCAGTGGAAATTATTGACAAAATATTTACAAATGTTAAAATTTCATAAAAATATAAAAAACATTTTGTTATATGACATCTCTTTTTCTGAACAACCGAAATACGTACTGAATTTACAAACAGTCAAACATTTTATATGACATTTCTTTACCGGAACAGCATATACAGCATCCAACTTCTGGTAACTTCCAAAGAAGATTACGTTTGAATTCTTGACAGGCACATTAGGATTTGCCAAATGGGAAACTTACTCCATATGTCTCCCACTCTAGATTGTAGTGGCTCTTGGGGATGATCTTTGCAATATGGAAAGTAGGATTTGTTTTCAATTGCAATAATGGGTAAGGAAGATTACATTACAAGAATAAGCAGTGGTACCCTTATTTGGAAAAAGATAATAGGTCTATACATCTTTCTGGCTTCGTGACTCGTAAGAATCATCATCGGCTCTAAACTGACGAACCCCAGTTCGATCGCCCCAGACGGGGGAGGAAAAGAACAATTTAGGCTCGTGACTTTAACAATATAGAGTGCCTGAGTTGACCTGAGTATTGAATTATGTACTTGGGTGTTGATTGACTGCTGTGCCGAACACTAGAGAGAGAGAGAGAGAGAGAGAGAGAGAGAGAGAGAGAGAGAGAGAGAGAGAGAGAGAGAGAGTTAAAAAAATATCAAAAGGCCGTATGCTATCCGTCAAACTGTATACCATTACGTTATGCTTAAAACGGGAGGATCTCTCTCTCTCTCTCTCTCTCTCTCTCTCTCTCTCTCTCTCTCTCTCTCTCTCTCTCTCTCAGCGAATTCCGTGTATCACCGTGATGAAAGTTACCTCTGCCACATTCAGCACTGTGAAGCGTAAAACATAAAAAAACTCTCTTAGCCTGTGAATAAGCCTTCAGACATAAACGAACTCTCTTAGCCAGTGAATAAGCCTTCAGACATAAACGAACCTATTCAGACAGAGCTTCCTAAAAATAAATTCAAGAGGCCCGTCCGGGCGGGGGGTTGTGGGTGGGTTTGTTAGTTAGGAGGGCGGGGTGGAAAGGGACCAATACAGCCCAATTTGTGTGGGGATACCGCAGCTATCAATAGTTACAATTGTGATGAATGTCAAGTAGATTTCGTCGCTTGAGAGAGAGAGAGAGAGAGAGAGAGAGAGAGAGAGAGAGAGAGGAGAGAGAGAGAGAGAGAGAGGAGAGAGAGAGATAACTTTTCAACTGGTTGTGTTACTTGTTTGGATAGCAAGGGGACAAATTCTAATAATCTTTATCCCTCTGTAAATATTCTCTGAGAGAGAGAGAGAGAGAGAGAGAGAGAGAGAGAGAGAGAGAGAGAGAGAGAGAGAGAAAGTAACAGACGCGGTTAAGATGAAAATGAAAGTCGTCCGTAAGGAATTTCTTTAATTTTCATGAGAATCCCTGGAAATTTAAACTCCTGACCAAATCGTCAAAGATAAATAAAAAATAAATAAATACATAAATAAATAAATAAAATAGATGACATTGCCATTTGCCTGATTAAGAAATTCCTGCAAATTATATTTTAAAGGCTAATTTTCAATCATCAAATATAAACAAATAAATTAATAAAACTTATTTCATTGCCCTTCTACAGATTATCCAGTTCCCTGCAAATTATATTTTAACGTCTGATTTCACAGGATTATTTTAAGGTAAGTTTTCTTCACAAGATTATTTTAACGTCAATTTCCTTCACAAGATTGAATCGAATTGAATATAGAATTTAGGCCAAAGGCCAAGCACTGGGACTAATGAGGTCATTCTGCGCTGAAACGTAAATTGACAGTAAAAGGTTTGAAAGGTGTAACAGGAAGAAAATCTCGCATCTGCACTATGAATCATTTGTTAGGAGAGGGTGGAAAGAAAGATGGAGGAAAGTGTGTTTGAAATGAGGTACAGTAAATGGAACGAAAGGGGTTGCAGCTGAGGGCCGAAGGCACGCTGCAAAGAACCTTAAGTAATGCATACAGTGCACCGCATGAGGTGCACCGACGGTACTAGCCCCTTACGGGGATATTTTAACGTCAATTTTCACAAGGCTGAAATTCAACACCGCACTGTATCAAAAACATTACATAAACTTTACATAAACATTAACATCATTTAACTTCTAGTCCCAGACTAAACACCAGCATAACATAGCGAAGATGAAATTCATTACAACCCCAATGCTATTCTTGCATTTTAATACATGTTTATCTATTCATTAATTTATTTTTTCTTTTTTAATAAGTGAGATCTCATCTTTCTGTATTTCCCTTTGCCTCCTCTAACTTCTTCCTAAGAACACCATATTCTTTGGAAACTTGAATTTCTAGTCAATAGCCCCTGGGACTTGTTCCGCATGAATAGGGCTCATCTTCTGAATAATAATAATAATAATAATAATAATAATAATAATAATAATAATAATAACAACAGAGAAATATTTCCACTGGCGTGCCACAAACGACTCTCTTCCCCCCAACCCCGAAGAATCTCGCCTGAGAGCAGGTTGACCTTGACGCTGGCATAATCATAGCACCAAATGAAAGATCTCAGTCACGCGCTTGTAGACCGGCCTTAATCCAGGCTTAATCCTTATTCAAAGAGGCTGATAAAGATAGCTTCAAGTGATTTTTGCGGCCCTCCGTCTTCAGTTTCGTCTTGTGACATTAGTGTTACTGTCAGATTTGCGTGGGGGGAATGTCTTTAAGAGTGAAGGGTTTAGACGACTTAATTTAGACTTGTTTGTGTGTGTGTGGATATATGTAAATATATATATATATATATATATATATATATATATATATATATATATATATATATATATATATATATATATATATATTATATATAGCTGAATCACGAATATATGGAGCGTGATGCATATATAAATAAAGACAAAATCCACGAAGGTAAGAAAAACAATGGTGTGCTGCAAGGCCTTTCGACTTTTTATCCTTTACTTAGCAGAAGTCGAAAGGCCTTGCAGTACTCCATTGTTTCCTTTCCTTCATGGATTTTGTCTTTATATATATATATATATATATATATATATATATATATATATATATATATATAATATATAAAATCATATTTATATGGATATATATGGCATTTACTTAACTATAGAAATAACAATTAATGAATCTTTCCTACAAGATCCATTGCACCTCTCTGTTGACCTAAGCAAAGAATGATGTCCTTGACAATCAGTCCACTGCAGTGGATCGCAGCCAAGGCGGAAAAATTTCGGACTCAAAAAAGTTAGCAGAAAACTTAAGAGGGCTAACACTATCCTGAGCCTCCCTTACCAGGGGAATAAGTGTGTGTGTGTGTGTGTATTTGTATGTGTGTGTGTGTCTGTGTGTAAGTGTGTGTGTACCCAAGAACTTCAACACTTTAAAAAATCTTCATAATTCATAAAAAAATTCATAACTTCAAAAAACTTCAAAACATAAGGCTCTGAAAAAACTTCAAATCTTCATGATTCTAAAACTTTATAACATCAAAAATAATAAAGTTTAAAAAAACTTCACAACTTAAAAAAATATTCGTAACTTTAAGAAAAATATAAAACCTCCCATAAAATTTAAAAACCTCATAATTCTAAAAACTTAATAATTTCAAAAAACAAAACTTTTAAAAATTTTATAGCTTCATAAAAATTCATAACTTCAAAAAAAAACTTTTAAAAAATTCATAACTCCAAAAAAACCATAACTTAGAGAAAATTATAAAACCTCCGAAAAAATTCCAAATTTTGTAATTAAAAACAACTCCGAAAAACAACAAAACTTTAAAAAACTTCATAACGTCATGAAATTTCATAACTTCAAAAAACAACAATACTTTAAAAACATCATAACTTGAAAAACCTCATAACTTAAAGAAAAAGATAAAATCTCCAAAATAAAAATTCAAAACTGAATAATTCTAAAAACTTCGTAATCTCAAAAAACAAGAAAAACTTTAAATAAACTTCATTACTTGAACAAAATTCATAATTTCAAAATTTAAAGAAAAATATTAAACCTCCCAAAAAATTTAAAACTTCATAATTCTAAAAACTTAATAACTTCAAAAAAACAATAAAACTATAAAACTTTAACCTCATAAAAATTCGTAACTTAAAAATCCAACAAAACTTTTTAAAAATTCATAATTTCAAAAAACTTCACAACTTAAAGAAAAATACAAAACCTCCCCAAAACTTCAAAACATAACTTCAAAAAACTTAAACATTCAAAAATCATCAAACCTTAAAAAAAATTCATAACTAAAAATTTCATACTACAAAAAACTACAAAACCTCCAAAACACTTTAAAAAATACAAAAGCACAAAAAAATTTTTCTTAATTATAAAACCCAAAAAGAAAATTCAACAAATATAAAAAAACTCGTCCAAATGAAGTGGATCATGACAATGATTTAATGGACAAAGGTCCCCGGAGGGAGGGATCCACTTTCTTGTTTGACGAACCTAATATATTTAGATGAGGGGTAACAGGGAAGAGCCGAATTATCTGCCCAGCTGCACCCATTCACTCGAGAAGCCACCCTCGAACCGAGGGTCACCCTCTGAGAGAGAGAGAGAGAGAGAGAGAGAGAGAGAGAGAGAGAGAGAGAGAGAGAGAGGGAACTTTTCTATTGGTTATGTAACCTGTCTAGATAACAAATGGATAATTTCTAAGAATTTTTATCCCTCTGCAAATACTCTCTGAGAGAGAGAGAGAGAGAGAGAGAGAGAGAGAGAGAGAGAGAGAGAGAGAGAGAGATTTTTCGATTGGTTATGTAACTTGTCTAGATAACGAAGGGGTAATTTCTAAGAATCTTTGTCCCTTTCTAAATATTCTCTGATTTTTTGATTGGTTATGTAACTTGTCTAGATAACGAAGGGGTAATTTCTAAGAATCTTTGTCCCTTTCTAAATATCTCTGAGAGAGAGAGAGAGAGAGAGAGAGAGAGAGAGAGAGAGAGAGAGAGAGAGAGAGAGAGTTTTTCTACCGGTTGTGTAACTAGTCTAGATAAAAAGGGATAATTTCTAAGAATTTTTATCCCTCTGCAAGTACTCTCTGAGAGAGAGAGAGAGAGAGAGAGAGAGAGAGAGAGAGAGAGAGAGAGAGAGAGAGAATTTTTTCGATTGGTTATGTAACTTGTCTAGATAACAAAGTAGTAATTTCTAAGAATCTTTGTCCCTTTGTAAATATTCTCTGAGAGAGAGAGAGAGAGAGAGAGAGAGAGAGAGAGAGAGAGAGAGAGAGAGAACTTTTCCATTGCTTATGTAACTTGTCTAGATAACGAATGGATTATTTCTAAGGATCTTTATCCCTCTGCAAATACTCTCAGAGAGAGAGAGAGAGAGAGAGAGAGAGAGAGAGAAAATTTTCGATCGGTTGTGTAACTAGTTTGGATAAAAAAAGGGATAATTTCTAAGAATCTTTATCCCTCTGTAAATACTCTCTGAGAGGAGAGAGAGAGAGAGAGAGAGAGAGAGAGAGAGAGAGAGAGAGAGAGAGAGAGAGAGAGAGAGACTTTTCGATTTATGTAACTTGTCTAGATAACGAATTTCTAAGAATCTTTCCCCCTCAGCAAATTCGCCCTCTGGTGTGCATCTGTCGAATGCAGTGTTATTCGTCCATAAATAATTTGCATGAAATACTGATGCTTTTAATGACCTGAGATTTATTTCTCTATGAAGTGGGGGCGGGCGAGATTTATGGATTAATTATTAGAAGGTTTACTCAAACAAACACAGGCAGCCTAGACAAGAGGCTGGCTCACACAAATATTATATATATATATATATATATATATATATATATATATATATATATATATATATATATATATATATATATATATATATATATATATATATATATATATATATATATATATATATATATATATATATATATATATATATATATATATATATATATATATATATATATATATATATATCTACTAGAATCACTTTTTTACAAGATCCATACGTAATTGTATTAGCTACAATGCCCCCTCAATTTCTCGAATTCTTCGCGTTTTTTTGGATACGCTTATCACTACAAAGCCTTAAGATCCAAGTGCAAGAAATATGAAGATGTTATGATGTTTCCTGCTACCAGACATCATAGTATCTTCATATTTCTTGCACTTGGATCTTAAGGCTTTGTAGTGACAAGCGTATCCAAAAAAAACCGCGAAGAGTTCGAGAAATTGAGAGGGGCATTGTAGCTATTACAATTACATTTGGATCTGGTAAAGAGTGACCAGTAGATTCTACACATATATATATATATATATATATATATATATATATATATATATATATATATATATATATATATATATATGTGTGTGTGTGTGTGTGTGTGTGTGTGTGTGTGTGTGTGTAGAATCTATATATATATATATATATATATATATATATATATATATATATATATATATATGTGTGTGTGTGTGTGTGTGTGTGTGTGTAGAATATATATATATATATATATATATATATATATATATATATATATATATATATATATATATATAATGATGTGTACATTCCAGCTTACTTATCTGTCTTTCAATCTGATAAAGAAGCAATGATTGGTTTGTAAAGGAATTTCGAAGTAAATGTAACAAATGCTGGTAGGATGACAAAAGGGGTGAGTCAATGGACGCCAAGGTCGGAATTTATGAATTGACTGCTGAGCCAAATCTCCTTCATGGAAGTGAAGTGTGGTTGCACAATGCAAACGAAAGGAAAAAATGCTGAAGCTGTTAAGCTGAATTGTGTTTGCAACATATGAAGAAAAAGGACAAACATTATATTTGATGAATACTTTCAAAGAGTTTCAATTTCCTTTGACACTTCAAAAAACAAGATCTCTATAAAGTACCCATATTAAAGAGAACCTAAATCTGCAATTATACATATATTTTTAGTGTGTAACACTTGCCGTCACCCAGCCCGGGACCAGCCTCCCTCACCACTGGCCTGTACTTAAATAAGGTTCGATTATGGGACGGTTGGTTAACATCCTAGTGTAGGGAGGGTTTTACCGTCAAGTCCCTCTCTCGAACTACGGCCTTTTTGGACGGGACTGGGTAAACGACTCTCCAGTTAAACTTACAGAGAATTCGGCCACAACGAGGTCCCCCGGTCACTCGAATTTCGCAGCGGAATTGGAAACGAAAAAAAAATAAATAAAACGAAGCAGGCATCTGGAGAGGAAACGTGAATACTGCGCGTTCCAGCGAGTAGCAAGCATCAGCATCCAAGTGGCGAAGCCGAGATAACGTCCCCTCATCAAAACTTTTTATCTCTCGTCTTCCTCCCCATCTGTGCTTTCCCAAAAGGCCGTTTCCGACCGGACACGGCTGGGGGACACCACATCATCACCATCATTAGGAGCATTTGCAACGGGCTCTATAAATGCGAGATGGCCAAGTGAATTTTTAGTAGTTGTAAATGAGTTCATTTGCTTGTTTCTTCCGAGAGGATGGTAGGATTTGTCGGGACGACAGAAGTAACAAATTAATAGTAGTAGATAACGTTCCCTTTATACACACACACACACATGGTATATATATACAAATATATATATATATGTAATATATATGTATTAATATATATTATATTTTTAATATATATATATATATATATATATATATATATATATATATGTATATATATGTGTGTGTGTGTGGAAATAATGAACACATGAACACGTGTTTCACAGAAATGCATTTCCGACTCACATCGGGAGCGAACCTCGGTCTCCCGAGTGACAGGCCAAGGCGGTACCGACTGGCCTACCAAGGTCACAAAAAAAGTTGGAACCTAAGTACTCCGTACCTGATGTTTTCCCCGTGCAGGGATTCATGACTGACTGATTGATTTATGAAGGCAAGCACGGGGATGCTTTTAGCCATCCAGTGCGTCAGACAGTGAAAAGAGGGAGTTGGAGTGATTGGACAGCAAGCTGGAAGAAAGGTAGCATGAATGGAGGCAAAGTAAAAGGCTTAATAAAAAGTGGGTGCAGTTAAGGACCAAAGGGACGCCTTCAAATAGCCTTGAGTAAATGCATCACGCGACGTGCACTGACTATACCAGCCCTCCCATAGGGGCTTCTGTATACTTCTTCAATCAATCATTTCCTATAAAAAGAATCTCTGTAGCAAGATATGTTTGTACATATGTATGTGTATATCTCAGTTAATAAATAAAAATTAGTCTCAGAAGCTAAACCACAAGGCCGCCAAGTTACCAAAATAGAAAAATATATAATTCATTATCACAAGAAATAAAGCAGAGACTGCTTTATTTATTCAACAAAGTCTCAGTATTTTCCTCTATCTCGATAACCCCCCATATCACTTCCGCGGTCATGCAAGCATTCTGCATTTGCATATCTCCCCTACGTCGCTATCTGTGCATACACGCATGCACAGAAATGCGCAGAGGTCCGTAAGCCAAAGTGGTTGAGATGAAGGCACCCGCTGGTATTTTCAGATTAAATTCAACGACTTTCTTAAACAACTCGAATATTTTACACACTTCCCCAACAGCCTGAATGTTCTATATAAAGTCTGAACTTGACGCAAATGGAGCACAGGCAAAACTTCATAGGTTTTTTTTTATGCCCAATTTCACGACATTAATTTGCCGGAAGTCGGGAAGACAAACATTTTTCTTTCTCCCGAAAGTTCGTTTTGTTTGGATACTTCTCTCGGCCGGGCCCTGCTACATTCCTTGATGAAGACATTTTGGGCAACATTCATCTTGAGAGAAGACATTTTGGGCAAATATCATCCGGAGAGAGAGAAACATTAAATTAATATGAGAGAGAGAGAGAGAGAGAGAGAGAGAGAGAGAGAGAGAGAGAGAGAGAGAGAGAGAGAGAGAGCTGTATTATCAATGGTTGCTAAACATTAAGAATTACCATTCTAATAGAAAATCCATGCGAAAAAAATATTTAAAACATCATGAGAGAGAGAGAGAGAGAGAGAGAGAGAGAGAGAGAGAGAGAGAGAGAGAGAGAGAGCTGTATTATCAATGGTTGCTGAACATTAAGAAGTCCCATTCTAACGGAAAATCTACACGAAAAGAACATTTAAAATATCGTGTAAGAGAGAGAGAGAGAGAGAGAGAGAGAGAGAGAGAGAGAGAGATAGCTGTATTATCAATGGTTGCTAAACATTAAGAAGTCTCATTCTAACAGAAAATCCACATGTAAAGAACATTTAAAACATCATGTGTGTGTGAGAGAGAGAGAGAGAGAGAGAGAGAGAGAGAGAGAGAGAGAGAGAGAGAGAGAGAGAGAGAGCTGTATTATCAATGGTTGCTAAACATTAAGAAGTCCCATTCTAATAGAAAATCTACACGAAAAATACATGTAAAACATCATGTAAGAGAGAGAGAGAGAGAGAGAGAGAGAGAGAGAGAGAGAGAGAGAGAGAGAGAGAGAGAGACTGACTGTCCCTCAACAGCCTGAGAAACTCGAAGTCCCTGCCACAAAGACACAGAGGTCGCGAGTCTAGGGAAGACAAACGAGTATTCGCGGGTACTACTCGTTACGAGTATGAGAGACTCGTCTGTACGAATTTGTTGATTCATTCCCCCTTCTCAGCCTCGCGGGATCTGAATGAGACAGCTATTCCGAAAAGGAAATCGTCTGTCTGTCTGTCTGAGGACGAAGCTGTTTTGCTGTTTGCGTTGAAGAACCTCTCACCAAAGGAAACAGATGTTATGGTAGAATTATATTTTGTTTTTTTTTTCACTGTGATTTCTTTGGTGAGTGTGAACTCCCAATGTTTTTGGCTTCGTTTTGCTCGTTAGTAATGTCAGTCTGTTCTGGTATGGAAGTCTCTCTCTCTCTCTCTCTCTCTCTCTCTATATATATATATATATATATATATATATATATATATATATATATATATATATATATATATATATATATATATATATATATATATATATATATATATATATATATATATATATATATATATATATATATATATATATATATATATATATATATATATATATATATATATATATGATTTTTTTCCTGTGATAGTCGAAATTTTTTTAGTTGTGTGGTCAAGAATAATTTCACTCTTGACATGGAGACCTCTCTCTCTCTCTCTCTCTCTCTCTCTCTCTCTCTCTCTCTCTCTCTCTCTCTCTCTCTCATGATATTTTAATATCTTGGTTAATTCTGGTGAGAATGGAAATGTTTAACTTTTAGCAACCGTTGACAATACAACTTCGTCGTAGTATCAAAAACCTCTCTCTCTCTCTCTCTCTCTCTCTCTCTCTCTCTCTCTCTCTCTCTCTCTCTCTCTCATGGTATTTTAGTATTTTTCGTAATGAATGTTTTTAAAGGACGTTCGAAATATTCTTTGTATTACAACCTTGAGTAATGTAACTTTTTTGTTATATGAAGACCTGGTCCCCCCCCACCCCTCTGTCTGTGTGTGTGTGTGTGTGTGTGTGTAATTACAGTAAGAAACACTCCATTGCTGACCAGCAACCTCAAAACAAGTTCCAAGATTTTAAAACCTTGTTCCAATTCTGTGAATGAGTATGTTGCCACGTCCTGTGATAATTAATTATAGTAATCTGAGTTGGAGAACTTTCTCCAGAAAAGGGAAATGGGGTGGGAGACCAATTCCCCTTCTCTAGCCCAGCCCCGAAACAAACAGACAAAGGAACCCCTTTCTCTCTTCAAGGAAGAAAGGTTACTGGGATCAAGGAAAAGCAGAGGGAGGAAGAGAAGTCTCAAAGCTTGGCAAAAGGGGAATTCCACTTTGATTGAATAGCTCAATCAGCCCTTCTTTTGTTTTTGATCAAGATTTCCAGACAACCCTATCTTACCCTCTTTTCATTACGCAGTTGAGTCTGCTTTTCCCATTTTCACTCTCTCTCTCCAGACGCTCAGTCTCTCCTCGTCTTTGTAATCACGCATTTTGATGCTATTTTTCCCTTCTTACCCTCATTCTGCACTTGACCCAGCGAACATCCATCAAAGCCACCGGAACTTGATCGACGCCCTGAAAAGCCCAATATGCCTGGAAAGCCTTTCATTAGGCACCGACAGGCGACGAAAGACAACAAAAGCGATCTGATTGGGTGTCACAGAAAGCAGCCTTGCGGCATTCAGATATCAAACGCTCTTAATTCAGTAGTCAGCGAACTCTGACGACACTCGTCTCATATTAACGAAGCGATGTTTACCGGACACTCTCCTGCCAATGATGAGAGGCCGTTGCAAAGGCCTGGCTGTTCAGGGGGGAAAGAGCCGTTGCAAAGGCTTGGCTGTTCAGGGGGGAAAAGAGCTGTTATAAAGGCTTAGCTGTTCAGGGGGAAAAGAGCCGTTGCAAAAGCTCAGCTGTTCAGGGGGGAAAGAGGCGTTGTAAAGGCTTAGCTGTTCAGGGGGAAAAGAGCCGTTGCAGAAGCTTAGCTGTTCAGGGGGAAAGAGCCGTTGCAAAGCTTAGCTGTTCAGGGGGTAAAAGAGCCGTTACAAAGCTTAGCTATGGGGGGGGGAAGAGCCGTTGTAAAGGCTTAGCTGTTGAGGGGGGGACAGCCTCGCAAAGCTTAGCTGTTCAGGAGGAAAAGAGCCGTTACAAAGACCGCGCTTGAGAGACTCATGACACCTTTACGTGATTATAGGGTAAGTGGCTTTAGTTTTATTTTGTTATACCTTTGTTATTGTGGTTTGACGAGCCGATGTTAATAGATTAAAGGATTTAACTGAATTGAAATTATATGTAAGGTACATCTATATAAAGTAACTAGGATGATTAGAGTATGAATACTTGTAAAACAAAGTATAGCCCTTTCAATTTCTATTGCATAGAGCAAATACGTATCTATTACTGAAAATAGATATATGATACTCTATATTATTATTATTATTATTATTATTATTTAGTTAAATAAACACGGATTTACATTTCTCGAAGCTCTGCCCTTGAAATTGGAGGTTATAATGGAGGTAAGTAATGTTAAAGAAGCTGAACAGCTAAGGCAGGAGGAACAGAGGCCGAAACATGACGCAGCAAAGAACCGCCAGTACTGTCTACAGTGCGCCACGCAAACCGTACAAAGCGGGACCCCCTTCCACGCATATAGCATTATAACTGACATACCTACACAAATTGACACTGATTATGACGGTCAACAAAATCTGATTTGATTTGAAATGTCAAATAAAAGTTTGGAGTGATTTCGCTGCGCAAAATCAAAAACAAGTTTGAAAAGCACACTAATTACTGCTTTTGTTGTGGTCTGAAAAACCACTGATTCCTCGTAATGACCATTTATTTCCAATTAAGCTTGCCCCTAAAATAGCTTGTGTGAATTTGCATTGATGCTAAATATTTTTCTGGGTAATGTCAGTATTATTATTATTTATTATTATTATTATTATTATTATTATTATTATTATTATTATTAAATATTTATATCTTTAATGCCAGTATTATTATTATTATTATTATTATTATTATTATTATTATTATTATTATTATTATTATTATTATTATTATTATTATCAGGGAGGAGACCTTCTCCGAGGACTGTAGCCTCGAAAACTATAGCTGCTTCCACGGCATTTAATTTTTATTTAGAGTTTTCTCTATTCATCTTACAATCTTGTTTTCATCAGCATGAAGCTGGTATATCAAGTTTCCCAATGACATATAAAGATTTCTGTTGTCTTAGGTTTATTTCCTCTAACGTGTCGACAGCGCTCTGGCGGTCATCTGAGAGAGTACAAGAGCGAATGAATCGAGATACATGATGTGCAGGTACTAACCAACCCACCAACTGCAAACACCCCGCCTGCTATAAACACCTGTACATCATGTATCTCAATTCATTCGCTTTTCTACTCTCATAGGTGATGGGCAGAGCGCTGTCGACATGTTTGAGGGAATAAACTCTAAGGCAACAGAAAACTTTATATGTCGTTAGGAAACTTATTATTATTATTATTATTATTATTATTATTATTATTATTATTATTATTGTTAATATTATTATTATTATTATTATTATTATTATTATTATTATTATTATTGTTATATTATTATTATTATTATTATTATTATTATTATTATTATTATTATTATTATTATTATTATTATTATTCAGGACACGAACGCTATTCACGTTGAATAAGCCTAGAGGGGCCGTCGACTTGAAATTCAAGCTTCCCAAGAATATGGTGTTCATTTCAAAGAAGTTACAGAAGATAATAGGAAATGCAGATAGAAGAGATCAGTTATAAGAAAAAATATATACATAAAAACTAGTAAATAAATTGTCTGAAATGGGAAATTTGTTGGCCATGAAAAGAAATTTACGAAAATTTGGGTTTATTATCCTTGAGAAACCTGCAAGTATATATATATATATATATATATATATATATATATATATATATATATATATATATATATATATATATATATATCGGCTTGCTAAAAGTAGAGAATGCTACTGATAAACTTACGATGCGATTATTGCAAGAGTAAGGTGCGGTATTCACCTGATAATTGTCGTATTACGGCCATACGTCATATGATTAATATAACTTTTTTTGACATACCTGTACCCTGAGAACACTACACTGTTGTACAAATCACGTTAAACAACGTGCATCATGATTCGATAAATTATTTATTAGTTGCTAAAGACGATTTTTATAATTTGATAAAATATCTGGACGGTGCTCAAGATCATTGCTAAAATTTGATAAAGCCCATTTTCATAATCTGATAAAATATGTGGGTGGTACGAAAGACCATTTTTACAGTTTGATAAATCATCTGGAAGGTACAAAATGCAACTCATCATTTGATAAATCATCTGGAAGGTACGAAATGCAACTCATCATTTGATGAAATATCCGGACGGTGCTGAAGACTGCTGTTAAAATTTGATAAAGACCATTTTTATATTTTGATAAAATATATGGGGCTGATAAAGACCATCTTTACAACTGGATAAATTATCTGGAAGGTACCAAGGGCTGCTGTTATCATCTGACAAAACATTTGGACGGAAAGAAGACTATCTCCATATTTTGTAAACTGTCTGGACTGTGAAGCAAACTGCTATAAAGACAGCAGTTGTCTTTATAGCTGTTAACTGAATAGCAGTTTGCTATAAATTTACCAAAATTAAAGTAAGGAAAATGCAAGGATTCATCAAAAGCGTTTTAATTAAACGAAAGCTACTCACAAATATGTTAAATGCAAGCAGAGTTTGCATCTGATTTGTATATAGATTAAAAGCCCATAACTAATGGCCCCCCCCCACCTCTCTCTCTCTCTCTCTCTCTCTCTCTCTAAAAAAAAAAAAAAATACCGAATAAACAGTAAACAACGCAAAATGCTGAAGCAATTAAAATTCATGTAATTACCAAACTGAAATATAGATATAATTATCTAAGATGATTGATAGCTCAATTATATTCTCTGTAATTGGCGTCGCTTCCACGAACAAGTGAGAAATAAAACGAAATATTAAACTGCTTCTCTTGAAACCAAACAGAATATCTAAAAATGATCCAGTTCAAACATATTATACATATATTTATATATATATATATATATATATATATATATATATATATATATATATATATATATATATATTATGCAGATACATATAATTATTATATATACATATATATACATACATATATATATATATATATATATATATATATATATATATATATATATATATATAATGAATACTGACTATTTAATTATTCTCTGTAACTGGCGTCGCTCCCAAGAGCATGTGAGTGATAAAACTAAATGCCGAACTGTTTCTTCTCTTTAAACCAAACACAGCATATCTAAAAATATTCCAGTTCGAATTTACACAATACACTTACAATTCGCCAAATACTCAACTTGTGAGCCGAAGCTGAAGAGGTTTCTCTTAGTTGGGCAAACACTTTGTGCCGAGTCTGTCAATATGAAAGTTTCGGGGAATTGAATCGAAAAATGTTAGTCCTTCACTTGTTATGGCTCATGTGTATTCGAATCGTGTTTCCGATTGCAACAGCGTGAGGTAATGACCATGTTTTTTATTGACATTTTCTTATTTTAAATTTTAATTCTTACTTTTTTGAATTTTTTATTTTAATTCGTAGTTTTTAATTCAGTCTTATTTCCATTTTTATTTCAGTTTTTTCTTATTTTTTTTATTTTTGAAATCTTATCTTGATTTTAAGTTTGTTTTTAATTAGATATGCTATCATGTTAGCCCTTGTGTAATTTTTATAATCTTGAAACACTACTATCAGTACTAATGCTGCTATTATTATTATTATTATTATTATTATTATTATTATTATTATTATTATTATTATTATTATTATTATTATTATTTTTTTTTTTTTTTTTTTGTCTATCACAGTCATCCTATTCGACTGGGTGGTTTTGATGGTGTGGGGTTCCGGGTTGCATCTGCCTCCTTATGAGTCCATCACTTTTCTCACTATGTGCGCTGTTTCTAGTAGCACACTTTTCTGCATGAGTCCTGGAGCTATTTCGGCACCTAGTTTTTCCAGATTCCTTTTCAGGGATCTTGAGATCGTGCATAGTGTAGAATTTCCACTGGCATATTCCATATCCTTCCTATTTCGATTTTCAGGTCTTGATACTTATCAGTTATTATTATTATTATTATTATTATTATTATTATTATTATTATTATTATTATTATTATTATTATTATTATTATTATTATTATTATTATTATTCCTAAGAAATTCACAATATTGTGATAAATTGTTATGTAATAAAAATCCACAATTAAATAAATAAATTTATTTATATAATTGTTTTTTATTATTATTATTATTATTATTATTATTATTATTATTATTATTATTATTATTATTATTATTATTATTATTAACGGAATATCTTCTTTAACAGTGTAAATAGCCTATCTACTTGAATCTCATGACACATCACATAACTGTACTCCCAACAACGCTTGCCATTACTTGAAATATACAAACGCACTGAAAATATACCCAGTGGGGACTTACATGCCAATACCAGCTTTAAATCTCCCCGATTCCGCATTTTCCCTTCTAAAAGGGGTATATTCAGTGCGCGTCGCAAAACAGATGGTCTACGTGCATATCCTCCGTAAGTACTCTCAGTTAATGAAAATAAACCGCTTCAGTAAATAAACCTTAAGTACACAGCCCGGTTGTACAGACGTTCCCTTGTCCAGGGAGGACTAACCTTCAATCCCCGACGCCAGATAGAGAAGGCGGTGAATCAGTATGAAGTTTATGAATTGTGTAGCAAATCAATAAATCATTCTGGTTTATAGACAAGTGAAGGCTTCGATATTTTAAATTCACAGAGACATCACAGTGTTTCTGATGTAGCAGGTGTGACAAGTAGGGGGGTAGAGCCATCAGTGGACCTCACGTGGTACACTGTAGGCATTACTGGTAGTGTTCGCAGCTTCCCTTCGGCCCCTAGCTGCACCCACTTTTGATAGCCTTTTACTTAACCTCCAATCCCTCTTCATTTCTCCTAGTTCCTCGTTGGACGGGTCGGTATTGTTCTCAGCTAGCACTCTGCGTTCGAGTCTCCGGCCGGCCAATGAAGAATTAGAGGGATTTATTTCTGGTGATAGAAATTCATTTCTCGTTATAATGTGGTTCGGATTCCACAATAAGCTGTAGGTCCCGTTGCTAGGTAACCAATAGGTTCTTAGCCACGTAAAATAAATCTAATCCTTCGGGCCAGCCCTAGGAGAGATGTTAATCAGCTCAGTGGTCTGGTTAAACTAAGGTATACTTAACTTTTCTTCCTTTCTCCCACCTTGCTGTCCAACCACTCTGTTACAATTATCGCACCTGTGGAGTTTTCTCCCAGTTCCATCTTCAGTCCCTTGTACTTCATTTAATTTACTTCCTAGGTTCTCCATCTTGCTGTCCAACCACTCCAACACCCTCTCTTCTCTGTCTTGAGTGCTGAATGGCTGAAGTTGCACAGCGCTTGGCTTTTCAGTAAATTTATTTATACAATCCATAACAAGACAGATTTAAAAACGATGTTGCAAGAGAAATGAAGACTAATAACACACTTATGTAAGGACCAAGAAAAATAGTACAATGTATATAAAAACATAAGAAACGAGAAGTGAAAAAGATCAGGAACTTAATTATAATACAACTGAATAATTAATAACAATGCAGCTAAGTGAACAATACAGAATGCAAGCCATCGCAACAGGAAAGAACGTACTCCTAACTCCTAAAAAACTTAAATATGCTTTCTTATTATTTTTACTTCTTGACAAAGCTAATTCGTGCGGGGTACAAAGCCATTTTCTGTAAGTGTGCGAACATCTCTGATAAGATTACTATCTTGCAAAAGCAAGCAGCCATTAAAGAAGTATCGTGTATGTATTTCCTCAAAGCTATTTTCTGCACACACGCCAATTTTACTGACATGATGATGGCTATCAAGCATTTCCATCCAGTCATATCAAAATTATTTTAATTATTTTTCCAAGTAAATGAACTGTTAATTTTTACGTTATGAACCCTTATCAATAATCTGCAATACTTCTAGACCTTGTCATTTTATATATAATGTTGATATATAGGGATATTTTCAAACGGCTAATACACACTGCAGTATAACATGTTATCAACACATGTCGGATACTTATCGCATACATGTCGCGTGTTATTTTTCATCCCAGTTCCCTAAACTTTCAGTTATGCACATATTAACAGAAGTCTATCTGTTATTTATTAGTGATACTCAATTCCTCTCTTCACCCCTGTCTAATTATTCAGTTATTCAATTAAATAACGCAAAAGTTACAAGATAAATAATGGCACCCATAATAACGCAAAAAGATAAAAAAACAAATAATGCTCCCACAATAATGCTAAAAGACACAACAACCAAATAATGGCTCCTACAATAACGCTAAAAGACACAACAACCAAATAATGGCTTCTGCAATAACGCTAAAAGACACAACCACCAAATAATGGCTCCCACAATAACGCTAAAAGACACAACCACCAAATAATGTCTTCCACAACAACGCTAAAAGAAACAACCACCAAATAATGGCTCCCACCATAACGCTAAAAGACACAACCACCACATAACGGCCCCCTCAATAGCGCTAAGAGATACAACCACCAAATAATGGCTCCCACAATAACGCTAAAAGACGCAACCACCAAATAATGGCTCCCACAATAACGTTAAAAGATACAACCACCAAATAATGGCTCTCACAATAATGCTAAAAGACACGACCACAAAATAATGGCTCCCACAATAACGCTAAAAACACAACGCCCAAATAATGGCTCCCACAATAACGCAAAAAGAGAAACCAAATGACTCACACAGTCACACAAAAGACCACCCAAATAACGCTCCCACAATAATACAGAAGATATACCAAACAATGACTCCCACAATATACCAAATAATTGTTCCCACAACAATGAAAAAAAGATTCAAAGCAAATAATGGTTCTCACATTAAACCAAATAAGTGTTCCGATAATAATGCAGAGATAAAACCAAATAATGGCTCACACAATAACCAAATAATGGCTCCCACAATAACACAATAACCAAATAATGGCTCCCGCAATACAACAATAACCAAATAATGGCTCCCACAATAACACAATAACCAAATAATGGCTCACACAATACAACAATAACCAAATAATGGCTCCCACAATAACCAAATAATGGCTTCCACAATACAACAGTAACCAAATAATGGCTCCCAGAATAACACAATAACCAAATAATGGCTTCACAATACAATAATAACCAAATAATGGCTCCCACAATAACACAATAACCAAATAATGGCTCCCACAATACAACAATAAACAAATAACGGCTCCCACAATAACCAAATAATGGCTCCCACAATACAACAATAACCAAAGAATGGCTCCCACAATAACCAAATAATGGCTTCCACAATACAACAATAACCAAATAATGGCTCCCAGAATAACATAATAACCAAATAATGGCTTCCACAATACAACAATAACCAAATAATGACTCCCACAATAACACGATAACCAAATAATGGCTCCCACAATACAACAATAAACAAATAATGGCTTCCACAATACCACAAAAACCCACAAAGGCAAAAAACGTCTCCCACAACACTGTATGATCACCCCAAAAGCAATTTGAGGAACCAACCGCGCGCAAAATCACGCGGGGCAACAAATCTTCAGAAAATCGCTGTCTATCGGCAGTAACAAATGGGACTGAGGAACACCAAGGAAAGTTTCCTTCTCGCCCCCTTCCCCCCTAAGCTCCCCTCCCCCCGATTTAATAAGCTGTCGTCTTACGCCTTTCTATATTTGGAAGAAGGATTTCGGTCGAAGCCGCAATTAGGATTGGAAGGAATCGTGGGATAAAGGTGGGTAGGACCTACACAAGGTTCTACAGAAACACAATCTTATGTTACTGCTCTGCACAGCTGTGTTTATGGGTACTACTGTGATTAGAACAGCACACCATCTAATCACAGCCAGTCACATGGATTAGTTTGATCTGGCGTGGAGTCCAAACAGCATTTTTAATTTCTTTCGCTACCTTTAACATTGATTACGCAATTACCAACTATTGACATATTTGGGGTTATTAATGGAATATGAAAATGAGACCAAAATTGGTAGTGAGGAAGAGAGGAGGAACTTGCACCCACTTCATGAGGAGTTGTATTCGCTGAAGCTAAGTTAATATTTCGATAGTAAAAAGGTGGTTAGCACAGTACTTCTTTAAATATATCAAGTACAATTATTAACCTTTTTTTCTTGATGTATTTCTAAAAAGGTTTCCAGCTCAAGTGAAAATATTCATCTTAACCTCCTCAAATAAGAGACTGCTATTGTGTCATTATATCAAGAAAGGCAAACGGTTTTGGATCAAGAACAAGCGCACAGCAACTATTAAACAACAAGGAAGTCAAAACATCACAATCTATATAATGGAATTCTTAGTCCTTCAATTTCAGGCATTGTAGCAATTCTTTGCAACAATTAACATCATCAAAAGCTAGTGACATTGCCAAAAGATTTGTGTGTCTACTCTGTTGCTGGATAGCCAGAGTTCAGTTATAAACAAACTAAGCCATCGTTGGTTTAAAGTTTCTGACGAAGAAAACCCAATATATATAATCCTGTCTTCACAACCAACATTTCGGCGATACAGGTAGTCAACAATTACCGGAAGGAAACTGAAAATGAAACTGCAAAGACTATCATACCCAGCTTTGTGGTGTGTACTTGATCTGGTAGATCTTAAAAGATTTCAACTACAAGCCCGGGTATATACCGACAGCCTTAGTGTAATGAAGATAAGTCTGTTGGTACACAGAAAAAAACCATTAGTGAAAAGGCCACGAGTATGAAACATGTCTACAAGATTTCACCTACAGGTCGGCCGTATGCTGAAAGCCTCAGTGCAAGGAAAATAACCCTGTTAGTACACAGAAAATAAGCCATTAAGACGTTGGTGAAAGGACCACGAATATTCGTGAGACGTATAGTAAAGGAAAGGGCCAATTCAATTTCAAAAAAAAAAAAAAAAAAAAAAATGTATTGGGTACATGTTAGTAAAACGGAGAAAATCTGCAAAAAAAAAAAAAAAAAAAAAAAAAAGTTGTGCATGTTAGGCACCCCAAACGATACCACAAAACTCCGTTGTGGTTCCATGGAATTATAAAAGACTTATACACTTAGTAGAAATCTAGCTGCAACGCCAGCTCATAAAGATAAACTAACCAATCAATCAACCTATTACTCTCCATTCTGCACTGGGGTAACCAAGATGACGTCATGCGCATAACGTTACTAACACTGATAAAGGGCCCACTGTTTACGTACCACAAGCACCAACTCTCTCTCTCTCTCTCTCTCTCTCTCTCTCTCTCTCTCTCTCTCTCTCTTTTCTTTGTTCCTGATGAGTAAGTGAGTTGCATGTTCACTTTCTCTTGCAATAATAATGATCGGTGTTCGCTTTATTATTATTATTATTATTATTATTATTATTATTATTATTATTATTATTATTATTATTATTATTTTATTATTTGGGAATGAGCATTTAGTGAACATGTTTCATAAAAAAAAGGATTTATCAGAAAAAGAGAAGCTTCATTATAAATTAAACTGCTGATGCAGCCATTATTATTATTATTATTATTATTATTATTATTATTATTATTATTATTATTATTATTATTATTATTAAGAAGGAGACCCTCTCGTAAACGTTTCATTAATAAAAAAGGAATCAGTAAAAAAAATAGAGAAAGTTTACTATAAATTAAACTCTGTTGGCAGAGTCATATTTTTTAATGCATTATTATTATTATTATTATTATTATTATTATTATTATTATTATTATTATTATTATTATTATTATTATTATTATTATTATAATGCACCTCAACTTTTGAGGGGCATTTCATGCACCCACTGCTTACATATTCAAATTAAGCTTTCAAAGTACATCCGGCGTCCTTTCAAATATTCTAATTTTTTCTTGGATATAATAAAAACGATAATATAAGCTGTTATTTGCATGACCGAGTTAATTAGTATATTAAACACTGCTGAAAGTTTAATGTACCACGATGGCTAAATGCACTGCTGATGGATTGAGAGAGAGAGAGAGAGAGAGAGAGAGAGAGAGAGAGAGAGAGAGAGAGAGAGAGAGAGAGAGAGAGAGAGAAAGAGAGTACTCCTCATTTTGCCACGTAATAACAGAAGTTTTTATTTCGTAATGTAAGCTGGAAATTGTGGTGCGTCAGATACTAAATAAATCAATTTACGAAGATATTCGCTTTAAATTGTTTTTCCTTTAAAAACCTCAAAAACGAACTGAAGATTAAGTAGCTTAGCAACTGCGAATTTCAAATGTATGATTCTCCCTTGTAATATTTATGTAATATTTATTTAACATTTAAGAATAATACTCCTCGACTTCAAAAATAATAATCTTTATATAATCCTTAAGAATAATATTTCTCAATTTTATCTACAAAAATCTGCAAGATTAAAACACCTCCCAATTTTATAAACAACAATCTGGAAGAATAATACCTCCCAATTTTATAAACAACAATCTCGAAGATTAATACCTCCTAACTTTATAAACAACACTCTGGAAGATTAATACCCCCCAATTTTATAAACACAATCTGGAAGATTAATACCTCCCAATTTTATAAGCAACAATCTGGAAGATTAATACCTCCCAACTTTATAAACAACAGTCTGGAAGACTAATGCCTCCCAATTTTATAAACAAAAATCTTGAAGATTAATACCTCCCTACTTTATAAACAACAATCTGGAAAATTAATACCTCCCAACTTTATAAACAACAATCTGGAAGATTAATACATCCCAATTTTATAATCAATAATCTGGAAGAATAATACCTCCCAATTTTATAAACAACAATCTGGAAGAATAATACCTCCCAATTTTATAAACAACAATCTGGAAAAATAATACCTCCCAATTTTATAATCAACAATTTGGAAGATTAATACCTTCCAATTTTATGAACAACAATTTGGAAGAGTAATACCTCCCAATTTTAAAAACGATATTTTATAAAGAATAATCTTTAAGAATAATACCTCTCAATTGCATAAACAATGATCCTTAAGAATAATTTCATAAACAACAATAATAATGATAATAATAATAATAATAATAATAATAATAATAATAATAATAATAATAATAATAATAATATAATAATAATAATAATAATACCTCTCAATTTTGTAAACAATAATCCTTAAGAATAATTGGATCATGTCAAGATTAGCGAACCCACTCGCAGCAGGGTTCGCTAATCTTTACAAGAAGATTATTGGGTTCGTTATTTTTGCATGGGAATAATCGGGTTCGCTGTTCTAGACATGAACACTTCGGTACCAGACATTTGATCCCCCAGGGGCTGGTACTAAACAAAGCGAAATACATTTGACACCCCAGGGCCTAGTGCTAAACACTTCGAAACAGTGCAGATGAATCAGTGTTTCGCCGTGTTTAATACTAGCCCTCATGCGGAATTGGAGTTCGGACCGGTAAGGGTTGGCCATTCTTTACTTGAGGATCATTGGGTTCGCTGTTCTTGGCATGGAGATGTTGGGTTCGCTAATCTTGACATGATCCGAATAATTTTACAAATAATCCTATTTAGGAATAACAATCATCTGTTTTATAAACAATCTTTCTTTATGAATAATTCCTCCCAATTTTATAAACAATAATCTATAAGAATAACGCCTCTCAGCTTTATGCAGGATTAAAACACACTTGAAGAATGAGACAGCGTCAGTAATGGTATAACCCTCCACGAAAAATTGGTCTATAATTTCCCAAACCATTCGAACTAAGCTGGGGACCAGAGAGGTATCGTGGAACCGATCCAGATTAATCGGTGTATTTTTGTCCTTAAAGAGAACCGCTCCATAGGGGGAAACAAATTTGGTTTAGGGGTCTATGGGTTACATCCATTCCATATAATGGTTTTATTACCCGCGCTTTAGATCTGTTGGTTCCCATATAATGGTTTCATTAACTATCGGTTTAGATCTGTTGGTAAGTCATTGCTTCGTTAAATTTAGTCCACGAGTTATGCTAGTTCTTCTCTGTGAAAGTGTTCAAGGAGTAACTTGGGATTAATTGAAAGAAAATATTATTCTTAGATTTTGAAGAAGTCAACATCTGTATGGATATGAAAAAGAAATTATCATACTATAATTATGCATGCATATATATATATATATATATATACATTTATATTTAGATGTATATTAATTTCATTTTTTTAAATGTATATACGTATATATACACACACAAACACGTATGTGTGTGTGTATATATATATATATATATATATATATATATATATATATATATATATATATATATATATATATATATATATACACATACTGTATACGTATATATAAAATATTTGGTTAAACTAGAAAAACAGGGTATTACGACATTGAAA
>NC_089756.1:39598761-39631261 GCF_040412425.1 Macrobrachium rosenbergii | reverse complement strand
TTAAGAGAAAACAATAATTAAATGAAATGTAACCTAGAATGAAGGGAAGGATATGAAAAATTCCATATATGTTTATCCAATGTTCACGATTGCTGAACGAATACCAATATATCTGCCTTGGTTGAAAATTTATTCTTTAAAGCAAAAAATAAATAAATAAATAAATAATAATAATAATAATAATAATAATAATAATAATAATAATAATAATAATAATAATAATAATAATAATAATAATAATAATAATAATAATTACACCTTTCCTTCAATTCCTTGCTTTATTCCGGGTGATTAAATGTTCACCTTCAAAACCAGCGCCGGAATTCTTCTATCAAGTAAATATGAAAACTTTTTTAAAATCTATACATAACAAAAGTCGTTTCCATTTTTATGAAAGCACTCACACGCAAATATGGCTTTCAATATCTGTCAATTTCGCGCCTGGCGGGTGTTTGTAAATGGAATTGTTATTGTGTGGTAATGGGACAGAGATTCGTCCCTATGTTACACTAATTCAGTATAAATTTGGTTATGTGCATTGCATTGTTTATCTGGGAGAATCACAGTCATAATTTACTCATATACATTGTCTTTATTAGAACTCGATCACGTGTTTATTTTCGGTATTCTTGACTCTTTACTTCTTCATTGTAATGCGACTGTCTTAACTGAAATGAGTTATCAGTACTTTGAGGTGTTTTGGTTAAAATGTTACGTAATAGCAATGTGAGAAGTTTGACAGTAACGGGAAAATCTATAGGTGGCATACGTTGACGTGGAAAAAGATTATGCTTGAACTGACAGACAAAGTGGAGTACGTTGAAGATGTATCGTATTGAAGAAGAGCCGAGTAAAAGAAAGAGAGTTCATAAGAGAGAAGAGAAGTGCATGCTAGAATTACAGGCGGGAGAGTGACTTGTTTACTGCAAAAGTGAGGTTGCCATGGGGGAAAGGGGCTGGTTTACTGCAAAAGTGAGGTTGCCACGGGAGAAAGGGACTGGTTTACTGCAAAAGTAAGGTTGCCACGGTGGAAAGTGACTGGTTTAATGCAAAAGTGAGGTTGCCACGGGGGAAAGTGACTGGTGTACTGTAAAAAAGTATATTTTAGTTTAACCAACCACTGGCTACCACGCTCCTAAAGTAACTTAGTTTACTGCAAAACCAAAGGTTAGCACTGGGGAAAATGACTGTAAAAGTGTCACACGGGGAAAGTAACTTGTTTACTGCAAAAGTGAGGCTGCCGCTGGGGAAAGTGACTGGTGTGCTGTAAAAGTAAGGCTGCCACGGGAGAAAGTGACTTGTTTACTGCAAAAGTGAGGTTGGCACTGGGGAAAATGACTGGTTTACTGCAAAAGTGAGGCTGCCACGGCGGAAAGTGACTGGTGTACTATAAAAGTAAGGCTGCCACGGGGGAAAGTGACTAGTTAACTTTAAAAGTGAGGTTGCCACGGGGGAGAAAGACTGGTTTACTAAGAAAAGGGTGTGTTACATCTCCCTGGCGTTTTATCACCTTTGGGTACGGAGCGCAGAAATTCAGAGGAGGACAGCGGACGTCGGCACAAAGTTGTGGTATAAGAAAATGGGTCGCGAATGGAGTGTGGAATGGCTGATGTTTTCTGGAGACACAGTGCTGACTGAGGATAGCGAAGAGGAGTTTTTATATCAAGTAATAGTGACAAATACGCTGACTGACAGACACGCAGACGGTCAGGTGGCCGGACAAACAGACGATCTGTCTTAACACATCTGTGCATGTACCAAGTTTGGGTGAAATTTCTGCAACAGTTTGGGAGGAGTTGCAATGACAAGGTAAGCGCGACAGACGCACTGAAGTACAAACAGAGAAAGACAGACACATAAACAAAGAATACAAATGAAAAAAAGCCATGTATATTCAACTTTAGGAATAATGAGTTAATATTCAATTTCACAGGAAATACAGACTGGAAAAAAGGTTGCCCGGGAAAGAAAAAAAAAACAAATGAACTTAATAAAACGAAAAATACGAGGCACTGGCGGACAGTGCGAGAGCCAGAATTCGCCATAAGTTACAAAAAAAAAAAAAAACTAGTCCCACCAAACGACAAAAAAACTGCGCAATAAAAAAAAAAAAAAAACTCAGAGAGAAACACACCCATCTGTGCTACATCAACCCAAAAACACAATTACAAATGCAGGTCCATTCCGCCAGCCGCCATGGAACCAGAAAGTACAGGATAAAGCCCCAACCTCACTATATAGAGTTCGTTCGGATGCTCGTCTCCATTAGACGCCACCTGGCGACTGGAGGATGACATAAAGGACAGGATCCTGGCTTTAAATCTCAAACGCCATACGGGAGGACATTCATTTCGGGTTCCAGTCGAAATATGACGTTGTATTTTCGACATTTCTGCCAAGTTATGGAAAAAGTAAGAGTCGTTTTTTCCTCCTACGAATTTATAAGCGTAATGAATGCGTATAGTGTGCGTATATATTTACAAATATGTTTGATATTCATGTGGCTCTGTATCGTCGAAAATTAAATTTCGAAAAATGTGTGAACATTCTCTCCGGACAATGTTTATATATCTATACATAAAACATTGTTGAAACTACAACAATAATATTAGTGTCTCTCTATTTTTCAAGATATATTTTCCATTTTCAGCTCTCGTTTTCGTCGGAATAAAAATGTATGCCACCAATTCTTTTAGGATTTGTGTTGGGGAATGTATTAATGAATTATTGCTACGCCAAAAACAGCACACACAAGAATATCATTGATATGATTAATAAGAACGGGTCTGTATATTTACTGATGCGTCTCGAAATGTCAGCAGCCCCCTTTCGTTGACAAAAAATTATATAAAATGTAAAAATATTTTTTTTAGTAATTTGATCATCAATTACTGATACATCAAGATTATCGCCATCAGCAAAACACCGATGATGATAATAATAATAATAATAATAATAATAATAATAATAATAATAATAATAATAATAATAATAATAATAATAAATTAAGGAGGATCAGTACATAATGAAAAAGTCTCATTACTGGATAATTAATAACAGAACATCTTAACATTTCTCTAATATGCTGCATCCCTTTCCTGTCATTTTAACATTTAACTCACCCATCGTACTTTCATATCAAACATTCAGCGTTAAAGAAATACAACGAAATCAAACAACGCTAAAATAAATAAAAATTAGCTAAAGACCTGTCTTCTGTAACGGCTGCAGTACAGTTCACAAAATCAATCTCCTTTCACCTAACGTAATTATTGTTGTTATTTATTTATTTATTTATTTTTTTGTTGTTGTTGTTGTTTATCACAGTCATCCTATTCGACTAGGCCCGGGTTGCATCCTGCCTCCTTAGGAGTCCATCACTTTTATCACTATGTGCACTGTTTCTAGTAGCACACTTTTCTGCATGAGTCTCAGAGCTACTTCGGCTTCTAGTTTTTCCAGATTCCTTTTCAGAGAGCTTGGGATCGTGCCTAGTGTTCCTATGATTATCGGTACAATTTCCACAGGCATATTCCATACATCCTTCTTATTTCGATTTTCAGGTCTTGGTACTTATCAATTTTTTCCTCTTTCTTTCTCATCTACTCTGGTGTCCCATGGTATTGCCACATCAATGAGTGATATTTTCTTCTTGATTATTATTATTATTATTATTATTATTATTATTATTAAAAAGAAGAAGAAGAAGATGAAACCTATTCATATAGAACAAACCCACAGGGGCAACTGACTTAAACGTTTTACAACTCTAAAGGAAGAATCCTTTATAAACAGTTAAAAGTGACTGAGGTCTCCTGCGTAGAACAGCTGTATAGAGAAAACTTGTCTTCCCCTCTGAATGCAAAAAATAATTCTTCCCTTCTGTGAGTTTTGGACAGGGATGAACAATTTGGGAAGTTCCTTCCTTACCTGAGTTTTGATTTGGGACATAATATTAGACTTTGATTATTGCAGTATATTATATATTGCGGTTCTTGACTAATCTAACAAACAAGAAAAGAAAAATATCTTTTTTTTTTATTTAACAGCACATTAACTTTAAATCTCTGGGTTTAAAAAAAAAGACTTCAGCTATAAAAAAAAATTCACAAATATATTGCAGTCACTGACTTAAAATCTCTTGGTTTAAAACGACTTCAGCTAAAAAGAATTCAGTAATATATTACAGTCATTAACTATAAATCTCTTGGTTTAGATCAAGACACAAAGACTTCACCTAAGAGAAAAACTTCCTAACTGCATTACAGAGTCTAAAAGGAAAACTTCCTAACTGCATTACAGAGTCTAAAAGGAAAACTTCCTACCTGCATTACAGTCTAGAAGGAAAACTTCCTAACTGCATTACAGAGTCTAAAAGAAAAACTTCCTTCTGTGTTACAGAGCATAAAAGAAAAACTTCCTAACTGCATTATAGTGTCTAAAAGAAAAACTTCCTTTCTGCATTAAAGAGCTTAAAAGAAAAACTTCCTAACTGCATTACAGAGTCTAAAAGAAAAACTTCCTTCTGTATTACAGAGCATAATAGAAAAACTTCCTAACTGCATTATAGTGTCTAAAAGAAAAACTTCCTTTCTGCATTAAAGAGCTTAAAAGAAAAACTTCCTAACTGCATTACAGGGTCTAAAAGAAAAACTTCCTAACTGCATTACAGTCTAAAAGAAAAACTTCCTAACTGCATTAAAGTCTAAAAGAAAAACTTCCTAACTGCATTAAAGTCTAAAAGAAAAACTTCCTAACTGCATTACAGTCTAAAAGAAAAACTTCCTTACTGCATTACAGGGTCTAAAAGAAAAACTTCCTAACTGCATTACAGAGTCTAAAAGAAAAACTTCCTAAATGCATTACAGAGTCTAAAACAAAGACTTCAGCTAACAAACAGACAAAAACATACACCAACAAACAAGAGAAAAACTTCCTAAATGCATTACAATATTTGCAACAAAGACTTCAGCTAATATACAAGCAAACACACACACACGCACGCACACACAAACCAACAAGACCCGAAGAAGATATGAAACAGCCTCCTTTATATTCATCAATCTGGGCCGCAGGGGCTGTTTGCAGACTTCCTTTCTGAAAAGCCTCTTACTTAAATTCCCTGCGACTTTTGCGGGATTGATAAACATTGAATTCAGGGGATAGAGAAAAGGAACGAAAGGATTCCTTCAGACAGTGTGGTATAATTTTTTTCTTACATTTTGATTTTTAATATATTTTTTTAACTTAATAACTATAACAGTTAGTCTAAAAGGAGGTCTAATTTTTGAGAATGTTGTTAAACAAACATTACAACTATAAAAGTTAGTCTAAAAGGGGAGGTCTAATTTTTGAGAATGTTGTTAAACAACATTACAACTATAACAGTTAGTCTAAAAGGGGGGGGGTTTAATTTTAGAGAATGTTTTTAAACAAACATTACAACTATAACAGTTAGTCTAAAAGGGGGGTCTAATTTTTGAGAATGTTGTTAAACAAACATTAGCTTCAGCAGATCTTCGATTTGAAAAACAATATTAAACCAACACCGTACCTTGCCATGCGAAGCAAATGCCCTCCGCCCCCCACCCCCTCCAGGTGCTAGGTTCTTTGAAAATCACTTTACATAATATCGACCACGTATGTTCCCTGCCTCTTTCCAATAATGGGAGACGAATACACACATACAGGAAATAGGTTTCAGAGAATTGTCCAAGTTACAGTCATACATACAAATACAGATCTATGAAAAAACATATACACAATGCAATACATTACTACCATAATACTATTCACCTTGCATTTTAGTACATTTTTATCTGTTTATTAATTTATTGATTTGTTTTTTCTTTTTTAATACGTGGGGTCTCGTTTTTCTGTATTTTCCTTTACCTCCTCTTATTTCTTCCTAATGGACACCATTATATTCTTTGGAAGCTTGCATTTCAAGTCAGTGGCCCCTTTGGTGGACTTGTTCCATGTGAGGGTTTCATCTACTAAATAATAATAATAATAATAATAATAATAATAATAATAATAATAATAATAATAATAATAATAATAAATTATTATAATAATAATGATTACACATATATACAAACTTGAAACAAGGACAAAGAAGGCGGTGGGGGAATGGAGTGAAAAACCATTATGACTATGTTAACCTAGGTAGATGATAAAGGACCTAGCGCTCAGTCCACTGTGGTGGGTCGCAGCCAGCACTGAGAAAGGTAAGAGGTTTCAAACATCCAAAAATAAGACCGAAAACCTAAATGTTTACACCTCTGGCACCTGACCTTTCTAAGGGGAAAGGGTTATAGGAGGTGATATACATACTGTGTACATACACACGTATATATATATATATATATATATATATATATATATATATATATATATATACATGTATACATAGACATATATATATATATGTATATATATATATATATATATATATATATATATATATATACTGTATATCTGTATATATATATATATATATATATATATATATATATATATATATATATATCTGTATATATGTATATATATATATATATATATATATATATATATATATATATATATATATATATATATATATATATATATATATATAATATATATATATATAGTATATCCTCCTTACGAAAATAATAATCCACAGACACTAAAACAATTTCTGATCAGAACAGACGCATTTCAGTAACTGGAGTGAATAGCATTTTCAGTTAACCACAGCACTCACGCCCCCACCTCCACATTCACATATACGGGCCTTTTTACCATTGATACCACTTCCCAACAACATTCCACATTCCACACCTAGGCGCATGCCTGGGGAGCTGGTAAGATCTCGAGAAAGGAGTTTTGGTTATCAAAAGAGCCTTTAGCAATACTTGGAGTGTTCTTCTTGACCTTCAGGATGCCATTCAGTAATCATAGTAGCAACAGTAGTGGCAGTATCAGTAATAGTAGTAGTTGCGTTGAGCTGTATATAGAATTTAGGCCAAAGGCCAAGCAATGGGACCTATGAGGTCATTCAGCGCTGAAATGAAACTGACAGTAAAAGGTCTGAAAGATGTAACAGGAGGAAAACCTCGCAGTTGCACTATGAATCAATTGTTTGGAGAAGGTGGAAAGTAAGCTGGGAGAAAGAGAATATGAACGGAGGTACAGTTAAAGGAATGGAAGGGTTGCAACTAGGGGCCGAAAGCACGCTGCAAAAAAACCTTAAATAATGCCTATAGTGCACCGCATGAGATGCAGTGACGGCACTACCCCCTACGGGAAATAGTAGTAGCTGCTTCATACGATTATCCAGCATTTGCTTAAGGTTCGTTCTCCAACCAAGGTCGTCGACTTGTTGTCAACCTGTTTGTGACATGTATGCGATAAGTTGACGACACGTTTTCATGACATGTTTCTACGAATAAATCTCGTGATAAACTCTACGTTTAGAGCGCTCCTTTAACAGTAATAAAAGTAGCTGCTGCTTTTATTTATTGTTGTTATTCGACAGGTCTAGACGCGTTAATAACGAAAAGCGCGTGTAGGGGTGCGTCCACATTACAGTAAAACATGTGGGCAACTTATCGCAAACATGTAACGAACTGGTTGCAAACGTGTCGACGACCTTAAAATGGAGGACTACCCTTTAGCAAAAGCTGAATAATCGTATGAAATACTGACTGGAACCGTCAATAAGTTGTTGACTTGTATTCAACATGTCACTGATGTGTGAGGATAAGTTACCGACTTGTTTACGGCATGTTTTATTGCAGCGTGGACGCACCCTAACATTGCGTTTAAAGATGTGGATGGAGATGGCTTAAGCAATTTCTTTTCTCGGTGATTTGATGTATAGGCAAATATTCAAAAGAGACGGTAAGTGGATGACTTGGAAAAGCACTTTTGTCAATACAAAATTTGTTCTTGGAACAATTTTATTTGCTTTGTATTTTAGTATATTCATAGAAAATAGTTTATAAAAATATTTTTAATTAAATGGGCATCTCCAAAACATAAATACGACATTAATTTTTGGGCATTTATTCCACATGAATCTGCAAAAATTCCAGTATAAACAATAGCACGTGCACGTCACCGAGTCTAGAGTTTACAGTCATATAATTCCAGATTTTAAAACCGTTTTTCCAAAACACATCTTTCCACAAAACGAAAATTATTTAATAATTAATAAAAAAACTATTTACTCAAACATGACAAGCAAAGTAAATAAAAAAGTATATTTACAAAAACATGACGTGTAAAGTAAATAAAAAATATATATTTGCTAAAACACTGACGTGCAAAGTAAATAAAAAAGTATATTTACTAAAACATGACAAGCAAAGTAAATAACAACGTATATTTACTAAAACATGACGTGCAAAGTAAGTAAAAAAATATATTTGCTAAAAGACTGACGTGCAAAGTAAATAAAAAATATATATTTGCTAAAACACTGACGTGCAAAGTAAATAAAAAAGTATATTTACTAAAACATGACAAGCAAAGTAAATAACAACGTATATTTACTAAAACATGACGTGCAAAGTAAGTAAAAAAATATATTTGCTAAAACACTGACGTGCAAAGTAAATAAAAAAATATATATTTGCTAAAACACTGACGTGCAAAGTACACCTCGCAATTTCCCTCAACATTTCTCAGACTACTTCTGGATCATAAATCAGAGAGATAACTGGAAAAGAGACTGGGAAAGTCAGTTTCTGGAAGCTTCCAGGGGAAATCTCTGGGCAGGGTTCGTCTCTCGGGACAAAATTCATTTCTTGGAAATAGGAGTTTTTGACCTAGCAAAGGATTTTATTTCATGCGGTTGTATCAGCAACGAGTTTGTTATAGTATGTATTTAATTGTTTAATTTGATTATTTATTTGCTTATTATATTCTGTTTCGTAGTTAATAATTGAGCATATTATTATTATTATTATTATTATTATTATTATTATTATTATTATTATTTTCTTATAATGATTCAGTTATTTTCAATAATAATAAAAAATTTAATTGTTAGGGAAGCTAATACCATAATTTCTCTCTCTCTCTCTCTCTCTCTCTCTCTCTCTCTCTCTCTCTCTCTCTCTCTCTCTCTCTCTCTCTAAAACTAACCGTTACTGAGTTCCCAATCCAAACTGAAATGTCTTACACATATACCAAATATCAATTTACTGTAAATGTTGCGGAACTGTCCATTTTCTGCAAAAATCTCACTGTCCCTTTCGAATTGGATAATATATATTATCTTGGCCTGGATTTGAGTTCTATATTCAGCAGCCAGCCATCCGAAAATGTCTGGCCCAGTGGAACGTTCATATGGAAAATCTTTGTTTCTCGATTGTTCAGGAATCAAACTGTTCCAAACGTAGGAGGGCTTCATGGAAGAGGACTCAGAATTTTTTCTAAATCAGATTGTTCCAGAACTAAGAGATTTTTCGAGTAGACTCAAAAGAAATAAAAACCAAATTGTTCCAGAACTAAGAGATTTTTCTAGTAGGAATCAAAAGAAATATAAACCAAAATGTTCCAGAACTAAGAGGTTTTTCTAGTAGGACTCAAAAGAAATAACAACCAAATTGGCTCTCAAAAGATTTTTTCTAAGGACTCAAAAGAAATTAAAAACCAAAATGTTCCAGAACTAAGAGGTTTTTCTAGTAGGACTCAAAAGAAATAACAACCAAATTGGCCGAGAACTAAGAGATTTTTCTAGTAGGACTCAAAAGAAATTAAAAACCAAAATGTTCCAGAACTAAGAGACTTTTTGGGTAGGACTCAAAATAAATAAAAACAAATTGTTCTAGAACTAAGAGATTTTTTCGAGTAGGACTCGAAGGAAACGAAACCAAATTGTTCCAGAACTAAGAGATTTTTCGAGTAGGACTCAAAAGAAATAAAGAACAAATTGTCCCAGAACTAACATATTTTTTGAGTAGGACTCAAAATAAATAAAAACCAAACTGTTTTAGAACTAAGATATTTTTCGAGTAGGACCCAAAAGAAATAAAAACCAAATTGTTCCAGAACTAAGAAATTTTTTCGAGTAGGATTCGAAGGAAATAAAAACCAAATTGTTCCAGAACTAAGGTATTTTTTGGAGCAGGATCCACTACCTCACCCTTGAGCACTCCGTTGTACAAGCTGGGAGACGAGAGGGTCTCATTGGTGTCTTATACACAAGATTTTATGGTCAAATTTCTATATGAGTTCATGATCTGATTTGATTTTGTGAGGTTTTGGCTGACAAACCAAGCACTGGGCCATTCAGCGCCGAAGACAGTGAAAAGAGGTAGTTGGAGTGGCTGGACAGCAAATTAAAGATCCAAAAAATGATGGAGATGAAGACAAGGCTCGATAAGTGGAACTTGGAGAAGATCCCAATGTTTTAATAAGTGATAGTTTGAGGAATTGAACAGCAAGAATGAAGAAAGGATGCAGTTATGGAGGTCAAGCAAAAGACCAAAATGTGGATGCAGCTAGGGGCCGAAGGGACACGGCAAACACCCTTTAGCAATGCATACAGTGCACCACGTGAGGTGCAGTCAGTTCATGATTTCCTTCCTTCCTTTATACGTCAAAAGTGAAACGTGTGTAGCTGTCCTCATTACAAGGAGGCTACCAACTGAAAAAAAATTCAGGCCAGAACTCTGTCAAATTTCACAACACAAAGACAGGAAATAATGTGACGCCACAAATTGCAAGATCATTCATATCTCATATATCATTGAGAAGGTTCAGCAGGGCAAAGAATTTTAATTGGGAGACCTCACTGTCTTCTCATAGGTAAACAATTGCGTTTTATTTCTTACGGTGTCAATTATCTATTCGCATCTTATTCTGGTTGGAACCGGAATATAAAATTTGGGCCGAAGACCAAGCGCTGGGACCTACGAGATTGCTCAGCGCTGAAAAAAATGCTGAAACAATAGTTAGGATAGCGTGGAAAGTAAGATCGAATCAAGAGAATATGAACGGAGTTACAGTAAAGGGAATGAAAGGAGTTGCAGCTATGTGCCGAAGGAACGCTGCAAAGAACCTCAAGTAATAGCCTACAGTGCACCGCGTGAGGAATTTGGCTTATACCCGTAGGGTTTGATGACGTAATCTGGTGTCACAAAAACGAAGGTCATGGACACTATCTGAGCGCGTACACCAACAAGTGTCATTCACAAAAAACGTAAACAGTCGCATTTTATTCGAATCGTACAAATGTAAACTGACTGACGGATAAGAGATAGAATTCAGTCAGTATAACGACTGCAACAAACGCTCCCAGTGACTGACAGACTGCTCCACAAACTGTAAACCTATCAACTGTGTCATACAGTAAAGCAGAACATTCACGAAGCTCATTTTCCCAAAATCTTGAAAACTGCTGACCATAAAGCCGAGACGCATATTCAACAAGGGGAGAATATATACGCATCCGCAGTCCCTGATTTCCCGGGGAATCGGAAAGTAATGGAGTGGAATCTATCTGATTTTCCGTCCAATCACTGCGTAACGTTGGGGACGTGGGTAAAATATCCTTATCCCGGTCCGGGAAAAGTATGGAGATTTATAATATAGATTTAGATACAAGCAAAACCAAAATGACTACGAACATGTAGGGCGTTTTAGGCGGTGCCGCTTTTCCCAGATTTGATTCATAAACCCTTGACCTAAGTTGGGATGTAATGTAGTAATGTAAGTGTGGCAAAAAACGTTGCCATATCTTCATTATACCAGGTCAAAAAGGGTAAACACTTTGACACTATTGTTCTCCGTTTCTAACACTGAAGACGTAAAATGAGCAAAAGAACTGTTATTTGATGACGAGTAGAGGATGACTTATAGGAAAAAATAAGCTGCAGTAAATGAAGATTTGATATCATACATTAAACTGTTGTGATAACAGGGTAGGATAAGGATGATTTAGTTTCTAAGCATCTAAATGAATTATACAAATGCCCAGAGTCTAGTCCAGGCTCACTGAAAAAAATAAATGATAAAATGCGATAAAAAAAAAAATTACTGTTATTGGCTCCTCAACTGTAAATTAAGACTTTCATCTGGGAATCCCGTGGGAGGGATAAGTAGGGTTTTATGACCGGATTAAAGAAACCCGAATCGAAGATGCAGATTAACTGTAGTCGGATTATAAGTCAGGAAGGAGTCTGGCAACGTAGCTAATGACAGTCATGTTCGTAGTCATTTTGGCTTTACTACAGAAGTATATTTAGATTTAAACAAGTAAAAAACCAGTTTTCTGTACAGCCGCTGCAGCGTATAATCAAGGCCACCGAAAACAGATCTATCTTTCGGTGGTTTCGGTGTAATGCTGTATGAGCCGCTGCCATGAAGCTTTAACCACGGCCCGGTGGTGGTCTATCCTATATCGTTGCCAGAAGCACGATTATGGCTAACTTTAACCTTAAATCAAATAAAAACTACTGAGGTTAGAGGGCTGCAATTTGGTATGTTTGATGATTGGAGGGTGGGTGATTCACATACCAATTTACAGCCCTCTAGCCTCAAGTGTTTTTAAGATCTGAGGGCGGACAGACAAAGTTCGGACAGAAAAAAATGCAGGCAGAACAAAGCGCGGACGGACAGACAAAGCCGGTACAATAGTTTTCTTTAACAGAAAACTAAAAGGAGCAAATTGCAAATAATAAATGAATGAATAAATAAATAAATAAATAAAGTGCAAGTGTTCAGTGGATAAGTTGTGATTCAAACATTTCTTGGATTTCAAACATTAATAATCAAATGTTAGAAAAAAAATTAAGTGTACTCCAACTGGTATATTTGTTTAAAGACAGTGTAAACACCTATGTAAAGACATATTATAGTAGTACCATTTGGCCTTCAATTTAAAGAAAAGCACTATATTGCCTATATGCACATATACATTAGAATGGTTTGTGTGTGTTATTGTAAAGACATAATGATACACTGTAACTACTGGTCTTCAAATATAAAGAAATTCATTTAAAAGTAAAGACATGCACTGTACTCCTGTCTACACATTCATGTGAAGATTTATGTTAGTGTGCAAAAGCACAGTTATCCGTTCTGTGTGCGGTAAGTAAACATATTAATGCAAATGCCAAGAGAACAAATGTTGTCTTTTAAGTCTTAGTCTGAACATGAGGGCGTAAGATCTGAAATGTCAACAAAATCAACATGACAAGAGAATATTCTTTTAATCTCTTTAGAAATAAATCTGCATTACAGACATACCAAGGACGTGTGAAGTCAAAGCCTTCATTATGAAGTCAATATGTTCCATCTGCAAGTCTGCATGGCGTTAGTCCTTGCTAAGCTGTCATTAAAGTAAAATTTATACTTAAACAAGAATTCCTGTTTTAGAAACTTAAAGCCTAGGGTGTCCATCTCAAAGTTGTATATCACAAATAACCCCCCCCCCAAAAAAAATATTGATATGAAAACCAAAAGGAATACTCGTACAAAAAGAAGTTTCTCAAATTATATCATCTCAAGTTGTATATCACAAATAACCAAAAAAAAAAAAAAAAAAAATTATTGATAATATGAAAACCAAAAGGAATACTCGTACAAAAAGAAGTCTCACGGACTATATCACCTCAAGTTGTATATCATAAATAACCCCAAAAAAATTATTGATATGAAAACCAAAAGGAATATTCGTACAAAAAGATGTCACACAAACTATATCATCTCAAGTTATATATCACAAATAACCAAAAAATATTTTAAAAATTTTGATATGAAAACCAAAAGGAATATTCGTACAAAAAGATGTCTCATAAACTATATCATCTCAAGTTGTATATCACAAATAACCAAAAAATTTAAAAAAAAATACTGATAATATGAAAACTAAAAAGAATACTCGTAAAAAAAGAAGCCTCACAAACTATATCATCTCAAGTTGTACATCACAAATAACCAATGCAAAATTATTGATAATATGAAAAGCAAAGGGAATACTGGTAAAAAAAAAAAGTCTCGCAAACTTTATCAAACTACTCTGCTTTATATTCCTCCCCCACGCAAGAACTTTCGTCCAAATTAACTGGCATTACATCAACCAAACGCTACTTGTCTGTGTCAATCACCTAACATTTACATCCATCAATCAATAATACTGGCAGTATTGCAAGACATTATGCATGCATCTCATTACAGGCACTGCATTATTAATTGACTGGGATGGTATAATGGCGCAACGTGAAACATGAGAATGGCCTAATATGGGTGACTTCCAGTCGAGGGCAGTTTTTGACATTTAATTTTCGATGAGTATTTTATGAATTTATCTTTCGATAAGTATTTTGTAAATTCATCTTTAGATAAATTTCTATAGATATTCTATAAACTTACCTTTGGATAAGTATTTTACAATTTATCTTTAGATAAATTTCCGTAAATATTCTATAAACTTATTTTTCGATAAGTATTTTATAAACTTATCTTTCGATAAGTATTTTATACATTTGTCTTTCGATAGGTATTTTATAAATTTATCTTTAGATAAATTTTCATAAATATTCTATAAACTTATTTTTCGATAAGTATTTTATAAACTTATCTTTCGATAAGTATTTTATAAATTCATCTTTCGATAAGTCTTTTATACATTTGTCTTTCGATAAGTATTTTATAAATTTACCTTTAGATACATTTTCATAAATATTCTTTAAACTTATTTTTCGATAAGTATTTCATAAACTTATCTTTCGATAATTATTTTATAATTTATCTTTAGATAATTATTTTATAAATTTATCTTTCGATAAATTTCCATAAATATACTATAAACTTATCTTTCGATAAGTATTTTATAAATTTATCTTTCGATAAGTATTTTATCAATTTATTTTTAGATAAGTATTTTATAAACTTATCTTTCGATAAGTATTTTACAAATTTACCTTTCGATGAGTATTTTATAAATTTATCTTTCGATAAGTATCTTATTAAATTGTCTTTCGATGAGTATTTTGTAAACTTATCTTTAGATAAGTATTCTATAAACTTATCTTCCGATAAATATTCTAAAAACTTATCTTTCGATAAGTATTCTATAAACTTATCTTTCGATAAGTATTGTATAAACGTATCTTTCGATAAGTAATTTTTAAACTTCTCTTTAGATAAGTATTTTATAAATTTATCTTTTGGTAAGTATTCTATAAACTTATCTTTCGATAAGTGTTTTATTATCTTATCTTTAGATAAGTATTTTATAAATTTATCTTTCGATAAGTAATTAAGGAACTTCTTTTCATGGCAAAAATTTGTGACAGTTTCTGGAGATAATCTTTCCTGGCGGGAGTTACAAGCTCGTTGTACCGCTGATCTCTTCGACCAGCAAATTTAAGAAGCGTGGGCCCTGGTCTAAGATACCTCAGAGACTAGACGGGGAGGTAGTGCCGTCAGTGCACCTCACGTTGTGCACTGTAGGCCGTACTACTATCCATTTCAGGGACCTCGAGCCATCGTTTTTCTCAAATATCTTTCAAACTAATTATTTGATCAAAATGGTACTTTGACACAGAGTGCAAGACACCTCCCGCATTGTCAAATGGTGTTAGTTACGGCGTTTACTCTTGACTTTTAAAGGCAAAGTTGCATGAGTCAGCAGGACTAATCTACGCAATCGAACGTCCGCTATCCCCCTTAGACAGGAAACGGGGGGCGGAAATGGGGAGGCCAGGAAATTGAGTTGAGGGAGGGATGAGGAGGGAAAGGGAGAGGGAGTGACGGGATGGGGATAAAGGACGCTCAAATGCTTGGTTTGGCGATGCTTGGCAACACCATGTAAGTCAAGAGTAAACTCCTTAACTAAAACCATTTGACAATGCACTATATTACCAAAAATTTGCGGGAGGTGTCTTGTACACTGTGCCAAAGTACCATTTCGATCAAATAATTAGTTTGAAAGATATTTGACAAAAACGATGACTCGCGGTCCTTGAAATGGAATAGTAGGAGGGTGCATTAGCGTCCATTCAGATTCTAACTGCACTCACTTTTTAGCCTTTTATTTAACCTCCATTCCTGTTTCCTTTCTTCAGTCGCTGTCCAACCTCTCTATATCTCCTTTATTTTTTGAATCTCTTTATCTGGCTGTCCAACCACTCCAACTCACTCTCTTCACTGTTTTAAGCGCTGAATGGCCGAAAGTGCCCCAGTGCTTGGCTTAACAGCCTAAATTTCATAAATCGGTCAATCAACAGTTTAAAGAGTTTAGCCCTTTCAACATCCACGGAGCAGGGCTGGGGGTTTGCAGCCTCATCCCATTAACACGTACTGAAAACCGAAAGGCTCGAAGCGTTGCCGTGGTCCACGGTTACCAGCCTGAGATCTGAGATCTGTATGTATCTTCATTCATTCTTTTTCAATGACCAGCACGCTAGCTGCGACCTGTTCACTTACAGACTTTTGCTAAAAATTTGTCCTCATATTGGGACTAGCATCCATACATAACTATATATCTATATATCAGTATCTTTAAGGTCACAGTAATAGAATACATATACAATTTACGACTATGGCCAAGCGCTGGGACTTATGAGGTCATTCAACGTTGAAATGAAAACAGAGTACAAAGTTTAAAAGGTGTCACAGGAGAAAAACCTCGCAGTCGCACCGTGAAACAATTGTTAGAAGAGGGTGGAAAGTAAGACGAAAGAAAGAATATGAAAGGGGAGACAGTAAAAGGAATGAAAGGGGTTGCAGCTAGTGGCCGAAGGACTGCTGCAAAGAACCTACAGTGCGCCGAACTTGAGTTGTACTGACGGCACTAACCCCCTACGGGGAAAGTCGCAGTAGTGTACTGTACAGTAAACTCCCGTCACGAAAAGAAGGAAAACTTTTGTAATAGGACAGTTGTACACAGCTGACACAAATCTGTAAGCGGGATGTTTATTGTATGAAAGAAACTGTTTTTTTCTTTTTCCCATAAACGAAAATATAAATATAAAGACAAAAACAAATTTGTGAGCGGATGTGTTGCAAGTTTGGAGGAAAAATAATACTTGAGTCGTTAAGGGAAATCCTGATGCATTTCTTTAAACAGATTCTCTTACCTTCCTTATCTGAACAGGGGATTACGTCATCATAAATTCTAGTTTATAAAAAGACGGCATTTTCAATTATTATTATTATTATTATTATTATTATTATTATTATTAACTCTGTCGATTAGGTAGACATTTTAATATGCGTTCACCAAATGCTGATGCCAGCCATTGCTTGTTTTCTGGAATTCAGGCAGTCAAGTCTGGCACCGGCGCGTTTTCGACCATTCAGGGTGCGAAAAGAAGGAGTTACAGCCGTTGGACAGCACGATAAAGAGATCCAGAAGTTATAGGAGATGCAGTACAAGGATCTGAAGGTGGAACTATTAGAAAACCCCACAGCTGCACTACGAACAGTTAGAGAGATTCTCCAGCGACTTCCTGGCTAATCTCTATTCATATCAACGTGACGTTTACATTCCTTTTTTAGCAACTGACTGACTGAGCTGTACTGGCATTAAACTGACATTTAACTTCCGTTCTTCAGCTGTTGGCTGATTAATCTGAATTGTTACCGAATCGATTTTTAATCTCCGGTCTTTAGTGACGGACTGGTTGATCCATGGTTATTTAACTGGTGTTTAATTTAGTGACTGACTGGTTAATCTGTAGTTATTTAACTGGTGTTTAATTTAGTGACTGACTGGTTAATCTGTAGTTATTTAACTGGTGTTTAATTTAGCGACTGACTGGCTAATCTATAGTTAACTGGTGTGTAATTTAGTGACAGACTGGCTAAACTATAGCTATTTAACTGGTGTTTAATTTAGTGACTGACTGGCTAATCTATAGTTATTTAACTGGTGTTTAATTTAGTGACTGACTGGTTAATCTATAGTTATTTAACTGATGTTTAATTTAATGACTGGTTAATCTGTAGTTATTTAATTGGTGTTTAATTTAGCGACTGACTGGCTAATCTATAGTTATTTAACTATGTTTAATTTAGTGACTGACTGGCTAATCTATAGCTATTTAACTGGTGTTTAATTTAGTGACTGACTGGCTAATCTATAGTTATTTAACTGGTGTTTAATTTAGCGACCTAATGGCTAATAAAAGTTATTACTAAACTGGCTTTCAATTTTGCGACTGATCAGCTAATCGATTTTATTATTAAATCAACGTCCAATTTCAGGTTTTCGGAGACTGACTGCCTAATCTGTAATGTTAATAAACAGACGTTGAATGTCCGTTCTCTTGTGACTGGCTAATCTACACTGTTATTTAATTTAGCGGCTGAGTGGCTAGTCTATATAAAGATTAAACGGGCTCTTAATTTAGCGACTGGTTGGCTGATCTATAACGTTATCGAAGTGACGTTTAAGTTTTCGTTCTTTAGCGACTGACTGGTTAATCGATATTGTTAATAAACGGGCGTTTAATTTAGCGACTGACTGGCTAATCTATATTGATATTAAATGGTTTTTAATTTAGCAACTGTTGTTATTAAACGGGCGTTTAACTTAGCAACTGACTGGCTAATCTACATTGTTATCAAATATGCGTTTAATTTAGTGACTGACCGACTAATCTATATTGTTATTAAACAGGCGTTTAATTAGTGACTGACTGGCTAATCTATATTGTTATTAAACGGTCATTTAATTTAGCGACTGACTAGCTAATCTATATTGATATTAAAAGGGCATTTAATTTAGCAAATGACTGGCTAAACTATATTGTTATTAAACGGGTGTTTAATTTAGTGACTGACTGGCTAATCTATATTGTTATTAAACGGGTGTTTAATTTAGTGACTGACTGGCTAATCTATATTGTTATTAAACGGGCATTTAATTTAGCGACTGACTGCCTAATCTATATTGTTATTAAATGGGAGTTTAATTTAGCGACTGACTGGTTAATCTATATTGTTATTAAACGGGTGTTTAATTTAGCGACTGACTGCCTAATCTATATTGTTATTAAACTGGCGTTTAATTTAGCAACTGACTGGTTAATCTATATCATTATTAAACGGGCGTTTAATTTAGCGACTGAGTGCCTAATCTACATTTTTATTAAACGGGCGTTTAATTTAGCGACTGAGTGCCTAATCTATTTTGTTGTTAAATGGGCATTTAATTTAGTGACTGATTGCCTAATCTATATTGTTATTAAACGGGCGTTTAATTTAGCGATTGAGTGCCTAATCTACATTGTTATTAAACGGGCGTTTAATTTAGCGACTGACTGCCTAATCTATATTGTTATTAAACGGGTGTTTAATTTAACGACTGACTGCCTAATCTACATTGTTATTAAACGGGCGTTTAATTTAGCGACTGACTGCCTAATCTATATTGTTATTAAACGGGTGTTTAATTTAACGACTGACTGCCTAATCTATATTATTATTAAACGGGCGTTTAATTTAGCGACTGACTGGCTAAGCTATATTGTTATTAAACGGGCGTTTAATTTAGCGACTGCCTGGGTAATCTACAATGTTATTAAACTGACGCCAAAACTGCCAAAGGTCCCCGACACTTCTGGTGGCCGTTGTTGCCACAGATAGCATAATGAGCCGTGGACTGCTGGCAATAACCTGACGAAATAAAAAAAAAATAATGACGCCGAACACGAAGCGTAATTACACAGACGCCGTTATCGGTGCGCATCGCATCAGCCTAATGTTTTTCCAAGAGAAAATTAAGAAGGCGGCAAAAGAAGAAAAAGGCAATTTCAGAAATGAAAGGCTTGCTGTTGATATCGTCATTCCTTCCCCGTCATTAGAAGCTATTCATCCGTAGATATCTTGCATATTAATGAATTCGAATGTCGTCTTATGAGAACTAGAGTGCAACTGGGCAATTGCAATGACATTTCGTGCGTTGGTCCACTCGCATAAGACATCAGTCATAATTAGGTCATACCTGAAAATGACACGTGTGTTTATGTGTGTGTGTGTGTGTGTTTGTGGCGTCACATACACACAGCTTCGAAAGAGCACTGACTTTGTTTTAGTGTGTTTCTGTTAATATGTAACAATAGGAGTATTTATTCTGTAACCGGAGTAAGATATGAAGTTTCACAGCCTGTACTCTATAACCCGCAAGGGTTATAACCGTCAGTGCACCACACGTGGTGCACTGCAGGCATTACTAAATGCTGTTCGCGGAGTCCCTTCGGCGCGTAACTGCACCCACGATTTTAGCCTTTTATTTTGCCTCCGTTCCCTCTTAGTTTCTTCAGTCTTGCTGTCCAACCTCTCTACCTATTACTTTAGATCCTTGTACTTCACCTCATTATTTTCTGGATCTCTTTGTCTCGCTGTCCAACCGCTCCAACTTCCTCTTTTCACTGCCTTGAGCGCTGAATGGCCGAAAGTGCCCCAGTGCTTGGCTTCACAGCCTGAATCTCATATATCAACCAAATGTTTACAGTTCTCTATTTATGATCAATATGAATCTGTTGCTATTCAGCAATTATTTTATTATCAAATATGAGTCAGTTGGCTAACACTCACTAAAAGAATAATAATTATTAACAACTAAAAAATGAATAACAGGATACGCTACGAGTGTCCAAAAGGTCATATTTGCAAATTGTAGACTAAGCTCTAGATCATTTGTAGACATGAATTCATTAGCTCTCCTCTAAAACTATCCTGTGATCTCTATCTGACATATGTTCATCTCTGTACGTGAATATCAAACGAATTTGACAAGAGAGAGAGAGAGAGAGAGAGAGAGAGAGAGAGAGAGAGAGAGAGAGAGAGAGAGAGAGAGAAAATGAGGATAAGAAAGAGAGGGAGGGAGAGAGAGAGAGAGAGAAAATGAGGATAAGAAAGAGAGGGAGGGAGAGAGAGAGAGAGAGAAATGAGGATAAGAGAGAGAGAGAGAGAGAGAGAGAGAGAGAGAGAGAGAGAGAGAGAGTAACTCTCCGATTCATTAGTCAAAACACGTCCCGACATAAATATGACAGGCCCCACACAGAAGAAAAGATATGTCTGTATTTACAGACATAAAAAAAATGGCCAACATCTTCAAATGATCAGAGCAAGGGTGTCTGCCCACTTCCCTCCCCACTCCTCCCCACTTCTCATACCATTCCTTCTATTTCTTTCACATTCCCCAATACATCTTCCTCAATCTCCTCCCAATCATCCTCCTTTTCCACTCACTCTTGAGATCTTCCCTGTGCAGAAAAAAGTCAAAGTACATCAGTCACTTGATGACTCTTTCATGAATATGAGCCACAGATGCAAATTAACTGTAAAGTAGCCCAATGCTACTACTGGGTAATTCGTCACTGGCTTGACGAACTGGCGTAACCCATTAACTTCCAAGTTTTTGAGTTTTCCAGCTAAAGTGACTCAGTTTCTGATACTCTGTAACATATCAAAATTTCAGCTGTCTGCGTTGTCACATTTTCAAACCAAATGTCCTACTCAGAAGATGAGCTAATTAGAAGCTCTGAATAATGTCAAAATCTCTGAAGTTTATTTTCTCAGAATGGGAAAAAATGGCTTGCGCAAGTTCGTCAGACTAGAGACGAATTACTTAGTCACAACTGCAGAATAAGACACCGAGAATGTTGCATGAATATTCAAACTTATCAAAAAACATAAAATACATAAGACACCCTTATGAAAACGTTTGGCCAAATTCAGTATCACCCCGGCTGCAGGAGAATGGCCCAAAAATGACATCAGTGTCTCTAAAAAAAAAAAAAAAAAAAAAAAAACCATCTTCTCCAGTCCTATTTATTAGCTGACCTTGCCACCCAGATGGTGTGCTCTGAGGAACTACAATTCCCAGAATGATTTCCTTTAAACAAATATGCGTTGTATGTATATTTTCATGCGTGCATACACTATAGAAATATTCATTTTAAGTATATTTTTATACATGCATGCACTAGGAAAGGAAAGAGAAAGTCGCAAGAGAAAGTCGTCAATCGTTCTCTGAATTTTTGCTGCGGCTCAGTTATTACGATCAAAATCTAAATTACGAAATAATAATAATAATAATAATAATAATAATAATAATAATAATAATAATAATAATAATAATAAGAAGAAGAAGAAGAAGAAGAAGAAGAAGAAGAAGAAGAAGAAGAAGACGAAGAAGAAGAAGAAGAAGAAGAAGAAGAAGAAGAAAGAAGAAGAAGAAGAAAGCGTCCTCTTCAGAATAACAAGAGGAAGGAAATAAGACAGAAAGCGTCCTCTTCAGAATAACAAGAGGAAGGAAATAAGATAGAAAGCTTCCCCTTCAGAATGTCGAAGAGGAAGGAAAAAGGGGAAAAAGAAAGAAAGAAAGAAAGAAGTGACACGGACGCCGATAATGAACCCGTCCTAGATTCTTGACCGGAAGTTCAGCCGAGATATTTTCCTCCATTAAAATCCTGTTCGTTTTTTGTGTTTGTGAAGGACCTGGACCCGCAGATTCTATATTAAGCATTAAGGTTTATTCAGTGTAATTGTTGTAATGTAATAACCTGTTATTAATCGTTTAGTTATTAGTAGTTATTATTTTAGCGAGTGTTAACCAATCGACTCATATTTGATAATAAAATAATTGCTGAACAGCAACAGATTTCTATTGATCGTAAATAGAGAACTGTAACTATTAAATATTTTGATCAAAAGTAGCTCCTCGTTGGGAGGGTGGGTTTCGTTCTCAGCTAGCACTCTGCTGGCGGCGAGTTCGAATCTCCGACCTACCAATGAAGAATAAGAGGAATTTATCTGTGGTGACAGATATTCATTTCTGGCTATAATGTGGTTCTGATTCCACAATAAGCTGTCGGTCCCGGTGCTAGGTAACCAATTGGTTCTTAGGCACGTAAAGTAAGTCTAATCCTTCGGGCCAGCCCTGGGAGAGCTGTTAATCAGCTCAGTGGTCTGGTTAAACTAAGGTATACTTAACTTTTTTTATCAAAAGTGTCATTATTCTTCTTCAAATTACCGCTAAATATAGGATAAGATAGGAATATAAGATTTAGGCCAAAGGCCAAGCGCTGGGACCTATGAGGTCATTCAGCGCTGAAAGGAAAATTGAGAGTAAAAGGTTTGAAAGGTGTAACAGGAGGAAAACCTCGCAGTTTATCTACGAAACAATTGTTAGGAGAGGGTGGAAAGTAAGATGGAAGAACGAGAATACGAACGGAGGTATAGTAAAAGGAATGAAAGGGGCTGCAGCTAGGGGCCGAAGGGACCCTGCAAAGAACCTTAAGTAATGCCTACAGTACACCGCGTGAGGTGCACTGATGGCCCTACCCCCCCACTACTGCTAAATACAAATCAAGTGTGTATGATGCTTTAAAAATACTGATAAATATTATTCGGTTGTTATCTGCAGTAATACACGTCTGTCAGCGTATTAGTATTACTTAAGAATTGCACGTATTGTTGTATAGCTGTCAGTGTTTGAAGTTACTGTTCTGGACCAAAAGATACTTTATGTACATATCATTGCGCTAAGGTCTGTGGTCAATAATATCATCTATCTCGCTTAACAATCTATCTATACTATGAGATACGAACTGAATCTGAATATACCACTATCTACGAGCATAGTCGACGTATACTGGTTGTAAATAACAAGTGTACTAGTTGTAAATAACAAGCATACTTGTTGTAAATAACAAGTATACTGGTTGTAAGTAACAAGCATACTGGTTGTAAATAACAAGTATACTGTTTGTAAGTAACAAGTATACTGCTTGGAAATAACAAGTATAATGGCTGTAAATGACAAGTATACTAGTTGTAAATAACTATACTGGTTGTAAATAACAAGTATACTGGTTGTAAATAACAAGTATGCTAGTTGTAAATAGCAAGCATACAGGTTGTAAATAACAAGTATACTGGTTGTAAATAATAAGTATACTGGTTGTAAATAACAAGTATACTGGTTGTGAGTAACAAGCATACATATGGTAAATAACAAGTATACTGGTTGTAAATAACAAGTATAATGGTTGTAAGTAACAAGCATACTGGTTGTAAGTAACAAGCATACATATGGTAAATAACAAGTATACTGGTTGTAAATAACAAGTACACTGGTTGTAAGTAACAAGCATACATGCCGTAAATAACAATTATACTGGTTGTAAACAGGTATACTGGTTGTAAATAACAAGTATACTGGCTGTAAATAACAAGTATACTAGTTGTAACAACCAGTTTATAAACACGCATTCAGTGCCACAAGTAAATAACAAGTATGCTAGTTGTAACAACCAGTTTATAAACACGCATTCAGTGCCCCGACTCCTGCTATATTTAATAATTAAGAGATAATTTGTCATCTCTTAAGAGAGAAAGGAACGGAAATTAGGAGACAGCCATTGCACTGAAGATGGGGTCACGAGAGGATAAGAAAACTTAATGAGAGAGAGAGAGAGAGAGAGAGAGAGAGACCTACCGAGTTAACAGAATCAACAGAGATGAAAAAACTAAATTTTAAGAGAGAGAGAGAGAGAGAGAGAGAGAGAGAGAGAGAGAGAGAGAGAGAGAGAGAGAGAGAGACAGACCTACCGAGTTAACAGAATCAACAGAGAGGAAAAAACTAAATTTTAAGAGAGAGAGAGAGAGAGAGAGAGAGAGAGAGAGAGAGAGAGAGAGAGAGAGAGAGAGAGAGAAATCTACCAAGTTAACAAATCGAAAATGAAACATCAACAGAGAGAGAGAAAACTAAATTTCAAGAGAGAGAGAGAGAGAGAGAGAGAGAGAGAGAGAGAGAGAGAGAGAGAGAGAGAGAGATAATCTATCACGTTAAGAGAATGAAGACAAAACATCAACAAGACACAGACACAACACAGAAACTAAAGAGAGAGAGAGAGAGATTCAGACATTGCGACATAGTAGTCCTGTCAACGTTTGCTTAAAATTAAACATTTCCGCTCTCACCAGAATTAACCAAGATATATTAAAATAAAATGAGAGAGAGAGAGAGAGAGAGAGAGAGAGAGAGAGAGAGAGAGGCACGACTCTGCTGCTGCCTGCCTGGCTGGCTGGCTGGCAGCGGCGGCAGCTGCTGGCCCTGCGGGACAGAGGTTCCTTTGTGGGCAACCGGATGCTGGCGATATTGTAATGATGTGAGATATGTGTCTTATATTTTGCTTAACTCAACTTTCGCCAGAAAGAGTTCGCTCGTTTCGTTGTACATCGCGTCCCGGACATTTTTCCACAGAAAGAGGCAGCGGAGGAGGAGGAGGAGGAGGCCGTCGGCGGCGGCTACGGCGGTATACAGGGCTTTCTTTGAAAGGATGAGGACGGAGGTGGGGTCTTCGTCATGATAGATAGGTGGATAGATAGGAGGGGAAACAGAAAGGGAAGGTCGAAACATTAACAAAGAGAGAGAAAAAATATAAACAGAGAGATACTATACTTCAAGAGAGAGAGAGAGAGAGAGAGAGAGAGAGAGAGAGAGAGAGAGAGAGAGAGAGAGAGAGAGACCAGAGAGAGACAGTGAAGAATACAGCCGGAAACTAAATTGCTCTAAGAGAGAGAGAGAGAGAGAGAGAGAGAGAGAGAGAGAGAGAGAGAGAGAGAGAGAGAGAGAAGCTTAATTTCAATGCAGAGCAACAAAGAAAATTAAATTTCGACAGAGGTAGAAAGAGGGAAAGATAGAGAAAGAAAAACTAAATTTCAAGAAGAGAGAGAGAGAGAGAGAGAGAAATAAAATTACCCTAGATAAAGAAAACTAAGACACAATTTACAAATAAACAATAAAAGCAACTATAAGTCAGATTATCCAAAAAGATCGCGCTCTATACCAGCTTAGTAAACTCTGTTAAGTTGTTCCCTTAAACGAACCCGCTAAAAAGACTCGCGGTTAATGGTGCTGCCACGAATTAAAGTTGGCCCTGTACGCAATTCAACAACAACTCCCAACCCCCAATTCCACCTCCCTACCCCCAACCCAACCCCACTCTCACTCTCCTAAAAAAACTAACATTTCTGCTACGCTGTAAATTATGGGAGCTTTTAGACCAGTAAAATAGTGATAACGGCATGACAGTTTCAACTTCCCTTTTCTACTGAGAGAATTAGTCGTGTTTACCGAAAGAGAAATGAGAGGATTAAATTCTGAGAGACACAACCGCGTTCCAGTAATATACTGGAAAGAAGCCTTAATGATTCCAGATTTCCAGAAGAAATCTTTCGTAAGACGGAATATCAGCCAAGAAATGTATTATCAGCTTAATCTATTATCTCAAAAGAAAATACGTAAAATGTATAAATTTCAATGTCTATCAAAAGAAAGTACGGAAAATGTATAGACTGCAATGTTTTTCAAAAGATGTGTGTAAAATGTATAGATTTCAATGTTTTTCAAAAGAAATATGTAAAATGTAGAGATTTTAATGTTTTTTCAAAAGAAATACGTAAAGTGTATCATTTTAATGAAGATAGTTCACCCGGACCTACAGCAAAGGCGTAACCCCACCCGCATATATAGACAAGATTTGTTTATGGAACACTGACCTTAGACGCTCATAGTGAGTTTATGATCCTCTTTTTTTTTTTTTTTACTTATCAGGTGTGAATATTTTTCCATTGTCTGTATGTTCGATTGTACTGTCGTTCTTTCATACAAATTTCTACAAGTTCTCTTGAAGATGTCTTAGAAAACTAAAAGTAAAACTGGTCAGGATTTACACTCAAGTGTTTAGTTTTTCCCTGTGTACATCTGTATACATACACATACAAACACACACACACACACACATATATATATATATATATATATATATATATATATATATATAAATATATATATATTTATAAATATATATAATACATATATATATATATATACACATATACAGTATATATACATACACACACACACACACACACACACACACACACACACACATATATATATATATATATATATATATATATATATATATATATATATATATATATATATATATATATATATATATATATATATATATATATATATATATATATATATATATATATATATAGGAACTAATGGACACATGAACACGTGTTTCACAGGAATAAATTTTTTACTAACGTCGGGATCAAACCAAAGTCTCTCAAATGTGGGTCAGCTGGTAGCACCCTTGCCTTTCATTTGAGAAACTTGGGTTCGATCGTGATGTGAGTCAGAAATATATAATAAATTTTATATATAAATATATATATATATATGTAGATAGATAGATAGATAGATAGACAGGCCTATTTGGAGCGTATTATATTAGATGCTATTACATATCTAGCTTCAACGGCACAAGGGCCGTAAAATGAGACACTCCATAAATATTAACGACCAGTTACGCTCAAGAAGCTTTCTCCGGATTGATACATTACCTTGCAGGCGCGGTAACAAACAACGCCTCACGAAAATGAACAGAAAACCAATAGCGCTCACGTAGAGTACTTTCCCAATAAAGGAAGTTATGCATTCACTTTCACTGCTATTCATTGCGGGGACGGTGAATCACAGCTATTATTCAGCGAACGTATCAAGGCTATTGTTATTGTTTACGTTTTTGAAGTCAATTTGTACCTGAGTGTACGTTTCTATCGGTAGGAGTCTCAGCAAAAGTACCACAGTTAATGTTATTGTTTATGCTTATCAAGTCAATTCATACCTGAGTGTACATTTCTCCTGGTCGAAGTCTCGGTAAAATGACCACAACCAATGTTATTGTTTATATTTCTCAAGTCAATTCATACCTGAGTGTCTCCTGGTCGACGTCTCAGTAAAATGACCACAACCAATGTTATTGTTTATATTTCTCAAGTCAATTCATACCTGAGTGTACATTTCTCCTGGTCGACGTCTCAGTAAAATGACCACAACCAATGTTATTGTTTATATTTCTCAAGTCAATGCATACCTGAGTGTACATTTCTCCTGGTCGACGTCTCGGTAAAATGACCACAACCAATGTTATTGTTTATATTTCTCAAGTCAATTCATACCTGAGTGTACATTTCTCCTGGTCGACGTCTCGGTAAAATGACCACAACCAATGTTATTGTTTATATTTCTCAAGTCAATTCATACCTGAGTGTACATTTCTCCTGGTCGACGTCTCAGTAAAATGACCACAACCAATGTTATTGTTTATATTTCTCAAGTCAATTCATACCTGAGTGTACATTTCCAACGTCTCAGTAAAATGACCACAACCAATGTTATTGTTTACGTTTCTCAAGTCAATTCATACCTGAGTGTACATTTCTCCTGGTCGACGTCTCGGTAAAATGACCACAACCAATGTTATTGTTTACGTTTCTCAAGTCAATTTATACCTGAGTGTACATTTCCGTTGCTTTGAGTCTCCCATTACTCTCCTACGGATTCGCTCCTTCTGTTATCAGTGATTACTGATGGATGACATCCGCTCTCGAAGAAGCTTGGAATTCCCACCAAATGATGCGAGAGTTTGTGAGAATTGTTTTTTCTCATAGTTTGTGCAATAGCTCTAGAGCACGTTACTGTGTTGATTTACATTAAAGGAATGTCTTTGTTTCATATAAAGCCACTGTTCTTTTATCAACGACTAGCTGACCAACCAGGTGCTGCCCGGGAAAACTCTGAACTACAACCAATAAACTAACTCTCTCTCTCTCTCTCTCTCTCTCTCTCTCTCTCTCTCTCTCTCTCTCTCTCTCTCTCTCTCTCTCTCCTCCTTAACACCCCCTCTACTCTCTCCCTCCCTCTCTCTCCCTCTCTCTCTCTTTCTCTCTCTCTCTCTCTCTCTCTCTCTCTCTCTCTCTCCCCCCTCTCTCTCTCCTTTTCTATTAAGATAGTTGCTTCAGTTACAATGCCTAACATTTTGACATTTTATATTACACTCCTCCCCATCCCCCATTCCTATCGGGGCTGAACTTGGACTTAAATGGCATCAGGAGTGTCACTGTTCATCTCAGCGACCTCGAAAACTATGGATTAGACACTAATATCTGACGTTTTCAGTTATTTTTACATGTCACCTTCTTCCCACCCCAACCCCCTTTGGTCCCAGTGTTGTCTTATCAGCTCCCACCCCCCAACAGTATTCTTTTCCAGATAGTAAGACATACGTATACCGAAATGAGGTATGATAAACCCGTAGAATTCATATAGTTACTAAGTCCATATATGGGCAGAACCAGTCCTGTTTCAGGGAAGCCCTTCCCACCTCCACCCCCTTTGGTGCCCTTTGGTGCTAGTGATGTCTTACCCCCACAGTATTCTTTTCCAGATGGTAAGTCATACGTATGCCAAGTTTGGTTGAAATTGCTCAATGCGCTTCAGAGTTATGCTGGAACATACATACACACACACATACATACCTACATCCATTTTTATATATAGATTACTGATGACTGACATCCTCAGTATGCTTTCAAAGCCGTTTTAATTATCAAATGCCCAAACTTTGATGTTATGACAAGAACTATTGCAAAGAATTCGGATCGAGAGAATTTCGGAGATAAATATGCACATGGCTGTGTATTGAATGATGAACAAACTTTAGTAATTCCAGGATTTCAATTTAGGCTACCAACTGATGTTGGCTATCCATTACTCGTAAATGTTTTGGATAATTGGTCAAAAACATTTATGAATTGAAAAGCGTTGAAGTGCTGCTAGTCAGGACCTTTAGGAGCTGAAAATGTCCGGATGCCGTTGGCAAAAGCATTCAAGAACTGAAAAATGTTGGAATGTCACAGTTCAAGACATTTAAGGTTTGAAAAACACTGAAGCGCAACTAACCAAATTTCTATGAACTGGGAAACGTTGACACGTTCTAGCCCAAACAATTAAGAAATGAAAAACATAGCCGAGTTTCGCCGTTCTGATAAGAAGCATGAATACTAAATACATCCCTCGTAGGAGTGAGCTCATTCACCAAAGGAATTACATCCTCCCTGAGATTTTTCCTCATAACTTTCCAACTACAGTACGAAAAGATGAATAGCACCGTATATTCAACTGCACCTATTTATGCCATGGGCTATTCTTAGGAGCTGGTCTATGCAACAACTAGCAAGCGTGAAATCAAAGATAAGGCGTGAATGAATACCCATGAGCGAAAAAGTTACTGACAAAAGCCAATCGTTTTGAAGTCAAGAATCCGAAATATTCGGCTTTGAAAGTTATTCTCTGTCGAATACAGAAAGTCGAGAAGGAAAAAAAGGCTCTCTTAGCAAACAGGTTAAGCACTGGTTGATTAAATTAACTTAAGAAGTGAAAAATGCTTATGATCCCATCTCTGGCATCCACAAAATCAGTAAGGAAAAGGAAGAGCTGTGAGATAAACGAAAAAATCCTTATCTTGGAACGCAAACCAGCCGGGAGAGAATGACTTTTTACTGTTGACAAATGGCTGGCAAGAGTTGGTACGGAAACTGGGAACGCTTAGCAAAGGAAAAAGCATAGGAGAGAGAGAGAGAGAGAGAGAGAGAGAGAGAGAGAGAGAGAGAGAGAGAGAGAGAGAGAGAGAGAGAGAGAGACGTTCTCAATATATGAATGAGAGAAAGGGAGAGAGAAAGAGGAGAAATATATGAGAGAGAGAGAACATCTCTCTCTCTCTCTCTCTCTCTCTCTCTCTCAAATCTTGAGTATTGTCTCATTCACATAGTGAGCACGTCCCTTTCTCCCTCTCTCTCATTCATATACTGAGTACGTCTCTCTCTCTCTCTCTCTCTCTCTCTCTCTCTCTCTCTCTCTCTCTCTCTCTCAGACCTTGAGTATCTCTCTCTCTCTCTCAGACCTTGAGTATCTCTCTCTCTCTCTCTCTCTCTCTCTCTCTCTCTCTCTCTCTCTCTCTCTCTCTCTCTCTCTCTCAAATGAAAAGCCTACTAAAAACTTCTCACTAAACAGAGATAAGTGTTACAAAATGTTACAAAGTATTAAAAATCTCAAGAATATAATTATCCCTACAGAAAAAAAATACAATAATATTCTCAACAAGAAACCAACTAACCATCCTCCGTTTGTAAAGCAGGATCTCTCTCCCCTAATGCAACAGCAGCTTTCAAACTGGGAAGATAAATGGGAGGAGACCGTCAACACATTTCTCTCAGTCCGCAGAAAGAAAAATATATAAAGCACATCCGTCCGTACGCTTTCATTGTGCTTATGCTTTCGTCTTTCATTCGAGACTGTATACACACCACACACACACACATACACACACACACATACATACATATATATATATATATATATATATATATATATATATATATATGTGTGTGTGTGTGTGTGTATGTGTATATATATATATATATATATATATATATATATATATATATATATATATATAGATATATATATATATATATACATATATGAATCTGCTTCATATGATTTTAAGCACAGTCTCACCCGCAATCGATCCCGAGAGGAAGGAAACAACCTAGACCCATTAACAGAAAATTCAATACGCCTCAGCTGACCTAAACAATGAGTGATGTACCTGGTAGTTTATGCATTGGTGTGGGCTGATAAACTAGAATTAACACCTGGAGTAAAATTAATATGGCTGGAGGAAATAGATGCAATCCGCACAATAATGACTGAATTATTTCAAAGAATCACGTCACAAATAATAATTTGTTTTCTGGATAACGACTTCATGAAATATGCAGGAATTCATTCTCTGAGGCTAACTACTTGGCAAGGAATTTTAAGCCCGGAGGCCAAGAAGACTGCTTTCGAAATGTGGAGATCAGGACGAAATGAAAGGGTATTTAATTTTTTTAAGTGTGGAGATCATGACAAAAAAAAAATTTTAAATGTGGAGACCAAAAAATTTAATTTTTAGGTGCAGAGACCAAGGCATTTCTTTATTAGGTGTGGAGACCGACATTTAATTTTTATGTGTGGAGACCAAGACATTTCATTTTTAGGTGAGGAGACCAAGACATTTCACTTTTATGTGTGGAGACCAAGACATTTCATTTTTGTGTGTGGAGACCAAGACATTTCTTTTTTAGCTGAGGAGACCAGAATGTTTCACTTCTAAGGGTGGAGGTCACGACATTGAATTTCAAAAGGTGGAGACCACGGCATTAATTTTTAAAGGTAGAGATTAAGGAATTTAACTTTTTAAATGTGAATACCTAAGTATATTTTATTGATCGCACGAAAATATAATCCTCAAGTCTGCATTTCAAAGTGTGGAAATCTTGACATAATTTTCGAGTTTGGAGAATGAGACACCTAATTTTTCAAGTGTTATAATAAAAACATTCAATTTTTTCATTGTTACTATGAAGACATTTAATTTTTTAAGTGTTACTATGAAGACATTTAATTTTTTAATTGTTACCATGAAGATATTTAATTTTTTAAGCGTTACTATGAAGTCATTTAATTTTTTAAGGGTTACTATGAAGTCATTTGATTTTTTAAATGTTACTATGAAAACATTTAATTTTTTAAGTATTACTATGAAGACATTTAATTTTTCAAGTGTTACTA
>NC_089756.1:39588761-39593761 GCF_040412425.1 Macrobrachium rosenbergii | reverse complement strand
CTACGGGAACCAAATACCATAGTCAATACTTTCGCTGGGTAGAGAGAGTGCTAGGTTCGCCTGTGCGGGCGAGTGTTCGCGGACTTTTGAATCTGATTGTACAGTGCTACAGATCATACTTCCGAGTGTGATGGTTTATGGTGTACAGTGTTCCACATACTAAAAATATCATAAGCTTGGAGGATTGCCAACTACCAGATGTGATTACGAGATTCTCAATCGTTTATTTTTTTTTTATTTTATTTATTTACTTATTTATTTAGCTAAATGTTATTATGCCGAGGTTTATTTTACGATCCTCACGACAGAGTCATCAGTGTCATTTCAAACAGAAGATGGAAGCCATTCCTTCTTTCATCTCAGTTTTAAAGAGTCTTTTACCAGACTTGTGTTTATTTTAATATTCCTCTTTATTCAGCGTTTTCTTTATTTAATCTTCTCTCGTCAGAGCTATACTGACCTTTATCAACTACCAATGATAATTAACACTGTGAATAATAATTAGCAGTGTGTATCCAGATTTTATTTTGATTTCTAGCTTGCAAAACAAAGGACGTATTAATCGGCCAATGAAGGATTATTACAATCAAAGAACTAGTAGAAAAATATTCTCTAAGTGTATACATATAGCCCAGGATAAACTGTTTTCTCCAAAACAATTTAAATAATTCACCACTGTACAACAGACATTCCTTCAACCTTCAGGATGACAAATGAAAAATTAAAGTTGCCTTGAGAGAGAGAGAGAGAGAGAGAGAGAGAGAGAGAGAGAGAGAGAGAGAGAGAGAGAGAGAGAGAGAGAGAGATATCCAAACACTGTTCTGTCAATCTTTGACAGCACATTTCTGAACAGAAATTGCAAGAATCAATTATTGCATCTTGTCTACGAGAGGGAGCCACGGGATTTTTTGGGTAGACCACTCATGGCTCTCCTCACGGGGTGGGTGGGTGAGCCAGCCCCCCTACAATACCGAGGGCTTATTGTATGTAAATGTAATTCGAAGTTTAGTATAATCAGGACCTCAACATCCGCTTGTATTCTTGGGATAAAAGCGTTTCCCAAGAAGCTTTCTCAAGTTACTGAGGTCTTCAAACTAGATAATAAATCCTTCAAACTATGGTTTAAGTCCTTCAAGCTATGGTTTAAGTGCACCAAAATATGGTTTAAGTCTTTCAAACTATGGTCCACACCCTTCAAACTTTGATTCAAGTCCTTCAAACTATGTTTTAAGTCCTTCAAACTATGTTTTAAGTCCTTCAAACTATGGTTTAAGTCCTTCAAACTATCAAAATATGGTTTAAGTCCTTCAAACTATGGTTTAAGTCCTTCAAACTATGGTTTAAGTCCTTCAAACTATGGTTTAAGTCCTTCAAACTATGGTTTAAGTCCTTCAAACTATGGTTTAAGTACATCAAACTATAGTTTAAGTACATCAAACTATGGTTTAAATCCTTCAAACTATGGTTTAAGTGCATCAAAATATGGTTTAAGTCCTTCAAACTATGGTTCAAGTGCATCAAACTATGGTTCAAGTGCATCAAAATATGGTTTCAGTCCTTCAGACTGGTGCGCACTGTAGTAGTAATACTAATAGTTTTACTTGAATTATTATTTCTTGATACAGAACCAACTTTTAGTAAGAACACTATTGTGCCGGCTTTGTCTGCCCCTCGGCACTTTTTTCTGTCCGCACTTTTTCTGTCCGCCTTCAGATCTTAAAAACTACTGAGGCTAGAGGGCTGCGAATTGATATGTTGATCATCCACCCACCAATCATCAAACATACCAAATTGTAGCCCTCTAGCCTCAGTAGTTTTTAATCAATTTAAGGTTAAATTTAACCAGAATCGTGCTTCTGGCAACGATACAGAATAGGCCACCACCGGGCACTGGTTAAAGTTTCATGGGCCGCATTACAGCATTATACCGAGACCACCAAAAGATAGATCTATTTTCGGCGCATTTTTTACTTGTTGGTACAAACATTACCTCCGCTAGAAGCAGAAATCTTACACAATTACCAAACGTCAGTATTCTCAAAGACAGAAGGTCCTCAGCTTCCTTCAATTAGGAATCAAGAATCATCTTAATTTACTACACAAGAGAAGGACAAAAAATCATTCAAACTGTGAGTTTATTAAAACATAAAATTCTTCATTTTTTTCTATCAAACGCTTCTCTCTCTGTTTGACTGCCATAAATGAAATGATACAACTGATCTGGATCTGAAAAGTCATTTTCTTCTATTACCCTCTGGCTAAAATATACATTATTCTTATAATCACATATTACATATTTAGATATTTGCCACTATGACACTAACAAATTCCTATCAAATACTACAATTTACATCATATTACTGTTACATTACATTGCTTCAAAAGTTTAAGCGAAGATGCAATGCATTACAACCCCAATACAGTTCTCCTTGCATTTTATCAATTTACATTTTTATCTCTTTATTAATTTGTTGATTTATTTTGTCATTTTTCATAAGTGAGATCTCTTCTTTCTGTATTTCCTTTACCTCTCTTGCTTCTTCCTAATGAACGCCATAATATTCTTTGGAAGCTTGAATTTCAAGTCAATGGCCCCTTTGGTGGGCTTGTTCCATATGAACATGGTTCATCTTCTGAATAATAATAATAATAATAATAATAATAATAATAATAATAATAATAATAATAATAATAATAATAATTTTTCAAATGAACACCATCTTCTTTGGAAGTTTGAATATCAAGTTAATGGCTCCTGTGGTGGGCTTGGTCCATAGGAATAAGGTTTATCCTTTGAATAATAATAATAATAATAATAATAATAATAATAATAATAATAATAATAATAATAATAATAATAATGAGATACATTAAAAAAATAAACTAGGCACGAATAAAACAACAAAAACAGAGACAAGGAAGAGACTAACAGGAAAATCGGGATCTCTCCAGACTAAACACTTACACAGAGAACCATGAACTAAGATAGGTCCCCTGACGAAATAGAAGTCTGGTCGTACAATCAGTAAGAGGTTCATGGAACTAGACTCTGGGGAAAACAGTCAAAGGACTCTCTCTCTCTCTCTCTCTCTCTCTCTCTCTCTCTCTTCTTCTTCTTCTTCTCCTCCTCTTGCAAACACGCACACACACTCTTCCACTAGTTATTACAACGTTTTTTATTATACCCAATGCAGTGCTTCATCTCTAACAAATCCCATGCACGGCTCTTATTCCACAATTTTACATCTGTATCTGTTGCGTTTCCTTGACTTTTGCATTAACCTACAATAAATATATATATATATATATATATATATATATATATATATATATATATATATATATGTGTGTGTATATATATATTTATATATATATATATATATATATATATATATATATATATATATATATATATATATTATATATATATTTACATATATATATTATCTATATGCATACCTATATATATCGTATATTATAATATATATATATATATATATATATATATATATATATATTTATATATGTATATGTATATTTATATATATATATGAATATACTGTATATATATATACATATACAATAATATACGTATGTACTGTATATAATATATATATATATATATATATATATATATATATATATATATATATATATATATATATATATAGTGTATATATATATATATATATATATATATATATATATAGAGAGAGAGAGAGAGAGAGAGAGAGAGAGAGAGAGAGAGAGAGAGAGAGAGAGAGAGAGAGAGAGAGAAAGCAATACAACTGGGTGCAAAAGGGAATCTGCTAAGAACCTCAAGCCTTTTACTGTCCATAGAGTGCCGTGTACGGCGGAATTGCTGACAATAAGCTCTGGCGAAGTCAAAACCACACCCAAAGTAGGGGTGTGTAGGGGTGGCGGGGAAAGGGGGCTGGGGGAACGGGGAAAGGGCGACGAAGGAAGGAGAGGGTGGGTTCAGAGTGTAAGACAAAACTCGTACCATATCCGTAGCAAAGCTTTTAAAAGTTTGTAATGATCGGCCTTTTAACTAACAGCCAAGGCATTTAAGAACTGGGTTACAATGAGTTAGAAAAATTTTAGCCCAAAATCAAATTCGTCTTTGCATTACTGATTCTATAAAACTGGAACGTGAATTACCAAACCAGAGAACAGATATTCCAAGGTACAGACATTCCAAGGTGTACAAAATTTTTAGCCCAAAATCAAATTCCTCCTTGCATTGCTGATTCTATAAAAGTGGAACGTGAATGACCAAATTCAGGGAACAGATATTCCCAGGTAATTGTAGACCATGCCCCGTTTGCGCGCCCACCATGAGCAGGAACACTGGAGGAAGCAATTCATTCACTCGAAAACGAGGCAAGAAAAAGGGTCAAGATAACGAAAAAAAGTTCAAGATAAAGAAACTGGAAATTAAGATATTTATTGAAATTCGGAAATGCGTTGGGTATCTCAAGTCGATGAATGAAGGCACTTAAATCCATGAAAATTATTATTTTCATGAAAATAAACAAAAAACAATTATTGTGCTATAGTTTGAGAATGTTATACATATGGATATCCTTAAGAAACTATACACAAATACATATAATAACTAAGCATGACCAGAATTATCCTCCTTTTAAGAGGCGGAAGGTCTGTTTTTCCTTTCTTTCTCCCTGCCTCTTTTTCTTTCTTCGGGCCTGGGCTAGAAGAGGTCATTAGGTTGCCCGCCCAGTAAGCCTTTACTATCACAACAAGCAAAAACTGCGTCGAAGTTTCCGTACAGCCGCTGCAGAGTGTAATCAAGGCCACCGAAAGTAGATCTGTCGTTTGGTGGTCTCGATATAATGTTGTATGAGCTGCGGCCCATGAAACTTTAACCAAGGCCCGGTGGTGGCCTATCCTGTATCGTTGCCAGATGCTTATGGCTTCAGGTTAAATAAAATAAAACTATTGAGAATTGCAATTTGGTATGTTTGATGATTGGAGGGTGG
>NC_089756.1:39573761-39576261 GCF_040412425.1 Macrobrachium rosenbergii | reverse complement strand
GGAATACGGGAATACCCCATTCCCAGCGTCGTAAAACTTTGGAATGGTGTTCCTGACAGCATTACTGATGGCCACGAGATTAATTTTACGAGATTTTTTTTTTTACTTTTCCAGCGCTATACAATATTGTCTTAGCATTTCTGATAGATTAGGCTGTTTGCTTAAGTATATTTTTATCTGTTTGTTGATGCAACTTAATTCATAGGATATTAAATTTGATTTTTAATTTTTTACAAGTAGGTATTCTTTGGATTGTGTTAAGTGAAGCTTGCTTTAAAAGATGATGCCATTTAAGGCTTATTCAATACGGTTTTGCTCGTTTAATTGTATACATACATATATATACAGTATATATACATATATATATACATATATACACATATATTATACACATATATATATGTGTGTTTGTGTGGGTTTGTTTATGCTACAACGGCTTCGCTTGAAAACATATTAGGAAAAAATATTTGTCCCGTAAAATAAACAATGTTACATTTTTTTCAACGATATGTCATCCTAGCTCAAAGTAGGAAACAAAATGTAAGTTAGCTCGAACAAAGGAATGGTAAATTGAGTAAACATACCCACGCACGGGTCAGTTGCTGCGAAAATTACGTATATGTATATGTATAAATATATATTTATATGTATATATATATAAATATATATTATATATATATATATGTATATATATATATATATATATATATATATATATATATATATATATATATATATATATTATTTATATATATATACCTATGGCATAATATAATATAAATATTACATCATGCTACACATTCCCTAAGGCTAATTTTTTTTTTTGTAACACGCTGACAGAATAATATAGTTTACTGACTGATTAATACTTATCTTGCATCGCAAAACCAATCTATTTGGCTAAAATTACAAGGAGGAGGAGTTTATCGCCTACTATTGGGATATTGCTACTGTTTCTCTCTCTCTCTCTCTCTCTCTCTCTCTCTCTCTCTCTCTCTCTCTCTCTCTCTCTCTCTCATGAAAAGATTTATTGATTGATTAATGCTTACCTTATGTTACAAAGCCTACCTATTCGGCTAAAAAGACAACAGGGGGACCTTTATAGCCTAGGAATGCGATTTCTCTCTCTCTCTCTCTCTCTCTCTCTCTCTCTCTCTCTCTCTCTCTCTCTCTCTCTCTCTCTCTCTCTCTCTCTAATGGTACTTTTGTTTTTAATGCTGATGAAAATGGGCAAGTCTAATTTTCAGCTATCATTGATATTACAGCTATGTCGCATTGTAAAAACCAATCTCTCTCTCTCTCTCTCTCTCTCTCTCTCTAATGGTCTTTTTGTTTTTTTATTACTGATAAGAACGGGTATGTCTAATTTTTAACTATCATTGATAATATAGCTATCCATCCCACCTCCCTTTCTCTCTCTTTCTCTCTCTCTCCTCTCTCTTTCTCTCTCTCTCTCTCTCTCTCTCTCTCTCTCTCTCTCTCTCTCTCAAAAGAAAATCTCTTCAAGAGAATTTATCACGTGGCCATCCACCGCTGCTGGCAACATTTTTGTCATTTTCTTCCGCACTGGCAACACTGTGAGGATGGTCTCGTTTCCTCAGTATCCTAAGTCTGTCAGGCCTCAGCTTCCTTGACGTTGTTCAGTGTGGACCCATCCAGTAATTTTTTTATTGTGGACCCATCCAGTCATGTTTTATTGTGACCCATCCAGTCATTTTTTTATTGTGGACCCATCCAGTCATTTTTTTGGACCCATCCAGTCATTTTTTTATTGTGGACCCATTCAGTCATTTTTTTATTGTGGACCTTTTTTTTCATTGGGGACCCATCCAGTCATTTTTTTTTACTGCGGACCCATCCAGTCATTTTTTTTGTGGACCCATCCAGTCATTTTTTTTTTATTGTGGACCCATCCAGTCATTTTTTTTATTGTGGACCCATCCAGTCATTTTTTTTTATTGTGGACCCATCCATCCCCATCCAGTCATTTTTTTTTATTGTGGACCCATCCAGTCATTTTTTTATTGTGGACCCATCCAGTCATTTTTTTATTGTGGACCCATCCAGTCATTTTTTTTATTGTGGACCCATTTTTTTTTTATTGTGGACCCATCCAGTCATTTTTTTTATTGTGGACCCATCCAGTCATTTTTTTTTTATTGTGGACCCATCCAGTCATTTTTTTATTGTGGACCCATCCAGTCATTTTTTTTATTGTGGACCCATCCAGTCATTTTTTTTATTGTGGACCCATCCAGTCATTTTTTTTTTATTGTGGACCCATCCAGTCATTTTTTTTATTGTGGACCCATCCAGTCATTTTTTTAGTGGACCCATCCAGTCATTTTTTTATTGTGGACCCATCCAGTCATTTTTTTTATTGTGGACCCATCCAGTCATTTTTTTGTGTGGACCCATCCAGTCATTTTTTTATTGTGGACCCATCCAGTCATTTTTTTTATTGTGGACCCATCCAGTCATTTTTTTTATTGTGGACCCA
>NC_089756.1:39561261-39568761 GCF_040412425.1 Macrobrachium rosenbergii | reverse complement strand
TCATAGGAATGAAAGGGGCTGCAGCTAGGGGCCGAAGGGACGCCGCAAAGAACCTTGAGTAAAGCCTATGGTGCACTGCGTGAAGTGCGCTGACGGCACAGAGAACAGCAAAAGACGAAACTTTTGATAGCAACGAATCACACAAACACTCACGGAGGTAAAAAAAAAAAAAAAAAAAAAAAAGGGCCAAGAATTCACGAACCTTCCGCTGCAAGATGAGTCAACCTGTTGCTCCCAACGAGAGATCCGACAACAACAATGGCCGTAACACAAAAAGAGAGAAGAAGAAGATTCTCGAAGCCTCTCGTGAGGTACGAATCGACTCAAAGGATCTACTTTGCATAGCCTTCCGTACGTCTGTTGTATCACGTATCAGAATGAGAGATTTGTTATGACAGACGATCTGACACAGTTCGGCATTCATCGGAAGCAGAGCTTAGCCTCTGACCCTCATCAGAGCTAGCTGAGGGTGTGTGTGTGTGTGTGTGTGTGTGTGAGTCTTCAAACGGTATAGAAGTGCTAATGAACCCATGGACATTTTCGTATCCTTTTCGTACCTTAGGATCAACTCCACTAATGAGTTTTTACTTGTCACATACACTAAAATTATCGACTATAGTCTATGCATCTTTATAATAGACTCAAAATCAAATAATCGTCTATATTCTGTCTTTTTTTTACTCGACTCAAAAACAAATAAACGTCTATACTGTATGTTTTCTAGTTTTCTGTAAAAGAAAACTATTGAGGTGGCTATTTGTCTGTCCGTCCGCACTGTTTCTGTCCGCCCTCAGATCTTAAAAACTGCTAAGGCTAGAGGGCTGCAAATTGGTATGCTGATCATCCACCCTACTATCATCAAACACACCAAATTGCAGCCCTCTAGCCTCAGTAGTTTTTATTTTATTTAAGGTTAAATTAGCCATGATCTTGCGTCTGGCACCGCTATAGATGCCAACAACACAGGCCACCACCGTATCGTGGTTGAAAGTTTCATAGTGGACACAGAAACAATAATTTTTTTTAACTGAAGGCTTTTTGAGGTAAAAACCATTCACATCTTACGCCTTTTTACTGGGAACAAACCGATAAACGTCTGCATTCTATACTTTTTATAAAAGACACAAAAACAAAATTATCTTCGTTAATTTATTCCTTTTTAAGTTAATATGTTGCATTTTGTTTATTAAGAACAAAGCGGAAAAAATCTTTCTATGCCTCTGAAATAATATCTAGATGATAATTTACTAATAATAAATTAAGTAAAAAATGCGCCGAAGAAATGTTTTCTGTACAGCTGCTACAGCGTACAATCAAGGCCAGAGAAAATAGATCTATCTTTCGGTGGTCTCGCTATCATGCTGTATGAGCCGTGGCCCACGAAACTTCAACTAATGCCCGGTGGTGGCCTGTCCTATATCATTGCCAGAAGCAAGATTATGGCAAACTTTAACCTTAAAATAAAAACTACTGAGGCTAGAGGGCTGCAATTTGGTATATCTGATGATTGGAGGAAGGATGATCAACATGGCAATTTGAAGCCCTCTAGCCTCAGTAGTTTTTAAGATATGATGGCGGAGAGAAAAACTGCGGACAGAAAAAAGTGCGGACGGACAGACAAAGCCGGCACAATAGCTTTCTTTTCCAGAAAACTAAAAAAAAAAAACTTGAATCTTCTACGAAAGAGTTTCTATTCACGGCGAACCTCGAGCTCAGCCCATAACGAACTGGCGAAGTCTGTTACAAGACAGACGAACACAAAGGCTTGGAAACAAGTTACGAAAGCTGTTAGGGCAATGTACTTCTGTAGTCACAGTGGCCTCTTAACTTCTCGATTTCCTCACACTCGGCGAGGTTTCTTTCGGCGGAAGGCATGCCCAACACAGCGTGAGGAGAAGGGAGAGTTAGGAGGTCGATTTGGGTGTCTGGAGAATATGTGTGAGGAGATTTGTGGAAGAGAATGAAAGGAAAGACAAGTGGCGCAGTTTCACAGAGGCCCTTTGTGATGGTAATGTGTTGGTAGTCTCCATAAAGAGCTAGTGCCCATCACTGCACCTCACGCGGTGTACTGTAGGCATTACTAAAGGGTGTTTGCAGTAATTCTTCGGCCCCTGGCTGCAACCACTCTTTAGCCTTTTAATTTGCCTCCACTCCCTTCCATTCTTCAGTCTTGCTGGCCAACTCCTCTGACTTTAACTTAATATAACTGTAAAGATTTCTCCCAGGCCACCACTAGATCCTAGTAATTCATCATCTTTATTTTCTGGACCTCTTAATCTTGCTGTCCAACCACTCCAACTTTTGTCACTATCTTGAGTGCTGAATGGCCGGAAGTAGCCCAGTGCTTGGCTTGACAGCCTATACTTCAAAACAGCTAGAATCTCCTTCAAAGAACCACAGCTAAACAACTAGAATCTCCTTCAAAAAACCACAGCTAAACAGCAAGAATCTCCTTCAAAGAATCACAGCTAAACAGCTAGAATCTCCTTCAAAGAATCACAGCTAGAATCTCCTTCAAAGTACCACAGCTAAACAGCTAGAATCACCTTTAAGAAACCACAGCTAAATAGCTAGAATACCCTTCAAAGAACCACATCTAAACAACTAGAATCTCATTCAAAGAACCACAGCTAAACAGCTAGACTCCCCTTCAAATAACCACAGCTGAACAGCTAGAATCCCCTTCAAAGAACCACAGCTAAAGAGCTAGAATCCCCTTCGAAGAACCACAGCTAAACAGCTAGAATCTCCTTCAAAGAACCAAAACTAAACAGCTAGAATCTCCTTCAAAGAACTACAGCTCAACAGCTAGAAACTCATTTAAATAACCACAGCTAAAATCTCCTTCAAAGAAACATAGCTAAACAACTAGAGCCTCCTTCAAAGAACCACAGCTAAACCTTCTTTCAAACAACGCAGCTAAAACATCCTTTAAAGAACCACAGCTAAACAGCTGAAACCTTTCAAAGAACAAAGTTAAAACGTCCTTTGGTTCTTACATGACGTTTTAGCTTTGCTCTTGGAAACGTTTTAGCTAAACAGCAAGACTCTCCTTCAAAGAACCACAGCGAAACAGCCACAACCTCCTCCGAAGAATAAAGCTTGTAAGAACCACAGCTAAACAGCTAACATCACCCTTCATAACAACCACAGCTACACCCTCCCCGAGACCTCCTACAACCTACACGAGCCCGAGTGGACAGGAAAGCCACTGTGTAGCCTGCAACTGTATCACAACGAACGGGTTTATGAATAAAACCTCTAAAAACAGAGAACTACGTTAGCCCAGAAACGCCGCAATTGCTAACAGATGAAGCGGTCCCTTGAATGCTGTCCTTCAGGGATTCGCGATTCTGTAAATGCGTTGACACTGAAAGAATGCCTTTTGCTATAACTGGTTCTTGTGTGTGTTTAGACTACTGACGACAATTCCTCTCTGTTCTGTTGTGGCAGAACACAGTTAACTAATTTCTTCTCGTAGTTATTATTATTATTATTATTAATGTTATTATTCACAACACATTAACTGTTTTCTTCTCGTAGTTGTTTTATTATTATTATTATTATTATTATTATTATTATTATTATTATTATTATTATTATTATCCAGAGGATGAACCCTATTCGTATGGAACAAGCCCACCAGAAGGGTCACTGACTTTAACTTCAAACTTCAAATATTATAGCGTTCATTGGAAAGAACAACAGAAGGTAATGGGAAATACAGAAAGATGATGTCACTTATTAAAATAAGAAAAAATAAATTAATATATTAATAAATAAGTAGAAAAAAATCTAAGTAAATTGTTAACATACAAGAATGCAGCTTTTCTTTTGGATTTGTTTTAATAAATTGTCACTGTAATCATTTCTTTTTTTTTATTACATTCTGTAACTTCTCATAAATGAACACCATAATATTCTTTGGGAGCTTGAATTTCAAGTCAGTGGCCCCTGTGGGTTTGCTCCATATGAATAGGGGTATATTTCCTGAATAATAATAATAATAATAATAATAATAATAATAATAATAATAATAATAATAATAATAATAATAATAATAATAATAATAATAATAATGTACCTCTTGACATTAAATAAACACGGGAAAATGGTAAATGAATCTTTTACCTGAGTAAATGAATAATTGAATTCAAATACGAATTTATTAAACTAATAGGTTATAAGTCACAAGATTTACCGCAACTGTTACAAAATACTACAGAACTGAATTAATTAATTCCATCTTACGACGTAAAATACACACAATTACAAAAAGACTACACGATATCATAGTCAATTTAACTAGGTTCCCTTCTCTCTATAAAACCCAGAGGAAATTTATGCTCCCCAGTCGAGAATAATAAAAAAAAAAATTCTATTGAAAGTTCTCCAATCAAAATAAGATTAGCAACCAATTATATTTCTATACTGAATATCTAGTTAATTCGGCGTTGAATGGTTCTTCCGAAGCTGTGGGTTGACATAAGTAAAAATGTGCCGAAGATTCTTCGGCGCAATCGAGTTTTCTGTACTAGCCGCTACAGCGTATAATCAAGGCCACCGAAAATAGAGGTATCTTTCGGTGGTCTACTGTAGGTATAATGCTGTATGAGCCGCGGCCCATGAAACTAACCAAGGCCCGTTGGTGGCCTATCCTATATCGTTGCCAGAAGCACGATTATGGCTAATTTAACCTTAAAAGAATAAAAACTACTGAAGCTAGAGGTCTCCAATTTGGCATGTTTGATGATTGGATGGTGGATGATCAACATACCAATTTGCAGCCCTCTAGCCTCAGTAGTTTTTAAGATCTGATCAGGGGCAGACAGAAAAAGTGCGAACAGAAAAAAGTGAGGACAGAAAAAAGTGCGGACGGACAGGCAAAGCCGGCACTATAGTTTTCTTTTACAGAAAACTAAAAACAAGTTCGAGATAGCATTAAGCCTATAACAAATCCTTAATACCTAAATTAATTCAATGCTTATCCCCGTAGGAGGGTAGTGTCATCAGTGCTCCTCACTTGACGCACTGTAGTCATTACTAAATGGGTTTTCGGCCCATAGCTGCACCCACTTTTTAGCATTATACATTACCTCCACCCCCACCTCCTTTCTTCAATCTCTGCTGTCCAGCAACTCTAACTATTATTTCTTAGTACTAATGAGCAGTTTTCTCCCAATTCCACCATTAGATCCTTGTAATTCATCACCTTTATTTTCTGGGGCTCTTAATATGCTGTCCAACCACTCCAACTTTTTTTCACTGACTTCAGCGCTGAATGGCCGCAAGTGCCCACTCAGTGTTTTGCTCACAGCCTCGATTTCTTAAAATCAGACTCGGTGCTTATAGTAACATACGTCATAAGTAATCTTAAAATAACGTCTTCCATTTAAATATAAATAAACTAATAAATTCTGCAGATCAATATGAGAATATTCACTAAAGGAATTATTTCAGCTCTTACAAAAACCAAACCAAAAATTAATTAAATCTTCATTCTCTGCATTCTGGGACTGGTCCATGTGGGTTATTTATCAAAATACTCATATGTCAAACGAGTTTCCCTAAGATTCTACAGGAAATATTTCAGCCCATACAAAACCCATACTCAGGGTCAAATATACCCAAGTTTTGATACCTTCATTCTCTGCATTGCGGGACTGGTCCATTGGCTTGTTTACCACACAAGTTTGTCCAGAACCCCGCCCTTGAATTGAATTTCAGGACTAAACACTTAGCGCAGGACTGATCAGAGTACCCATGGACCAGAGCCTAGCCCTTAAACTGACTTTTGGAACCACATACTTAAGAGTAAGACTCTGCAAAAGATGACGAAGGAATAAAACTGCAGGGTACATACGTCTCCCTCCTGCCACAACCTTGTTTACCAAAGTACCCATGTACCATACAAGTTGCCCAGATCCCAGCCCTTAAACTGAATTTCAGCGAGGCAAACGTGAGCGTAAGACACTGCAAAAGATGAAGAAGGAACAAAACTGCAGTTTTATCCCTCTTCCTCCTACCACAAAGAAACTCAGTAGCCAGCCGACCATCGCAGCAAGGGATCATCGACTTTCCGCAAACAAGTGGTATCTGAGCGAGGCGGCGCTGTTTTCCTAACCCACTTACAAAGGGCAATCAGCGAGCTACAGCTGTAATAACTTGGGACGGGATCGCTCTGTATTCTTTAGAATATGGGGAATGAGAAGGTCTAAGGAATGGCATTCTTTAGGATATGGGGAATAAGGAGGTCTACGGAATGGTATTCTTTAGGTTATGGGGAATAAGAAGGTCTATTATTCTTTAGAATATGGGAATAAGAAGGTCTACGGAATGGTATTCTTTAGAATATGGGGAATAAGAAGGTCTACGGAATGGCATTCTTTAGAATATGGGGAATAAGAAGGTCTACGGAATGGCATTCTTTAGAATATGGGGAATAAGAAGGTCTAAGGAATGACATTCTTTAGAATATGGGGAATAAGAAGGTCTACGGAATGGCATTCTTTAGAATATGGGGAATAAGAAGGTCTACGGAATGGCATTCTTTAGGATATGAGGAATAAGAAGGTCTAAGAAATGGCATTCTTTAGAATATGGGGAATAAGAAGGTCTAAGGAATGACATTCTTTAGAATATGGGGAATAAGAAGGTCTAAGGAATGGTATTCTTAGGATATGAGAATGACGTTCGGGACGCTTTTCAAGCCGCGAATTGCATAAATGTCTTCTTTCTGTGCCGTATGAGTCCACCCCTATTCGTTTCCACCGTAACTATGGTCGCAAGCGCATTCAAATTTCACTCGGCCCGAGATTCTAAATTGCTGACCCATTCAAATTTCACGGAGTAAAATTAAAATTCCCGTTCTCCTTCAAACCTGAACTTATCTCACGGTCTGCCCTTGAGGCGTGAAATTACAGATTTCCACGTACTTAAAGCATGTCCTCCATATTTAAATATATTAAGAGCAAAGAAACTCATGTTCTGCCCTTGGGACACGACTGCCCATCTTCAAACGAACAGTCGCCACCACTTACAACATGGTAATTCGGAAATGTATTCAAGAATAATTGCATTATTCTTTGCGTGACCTTCTGGCCCAAGGAGAGAGAGAGAGAGAGAGAGAGAGAGAGAGAGAGAGAGAGAGAGAGAGAGAGAGAGAGCTGTGTATATATTATACATATATATATATATATATATATAAATATATATATATATATATATATATAAATATATATATATATGAATATATAGCCCATATATATATATATATATATATATATATATATATATATATATATATATATACATTCATTTATTTATTTATTTATTTATTTAAACGCGTCGGGCCTTCATAGACCTTCGAGGAAGAACCAGCGCTTTCATAACACTACTCTCATCTGCAGAGGAATTTTCACTGGGTGCCTTTGTTTGTGCGAAGCGGAGAGTGATTCTCGCGTTTCAGAAGTTGTGCCCACCACGCATAGATCGTCTCTG
>NC_089756.1:39423761-39556261 GCF_040412425.1 Macrobrachium rosenbergii | reverse complement strand
GTTTTATGATTGGAGGGTGGATGATCAACATACCAATCTGCAGCCCTCTAGCCTCAGTAGCTTTCAAGAGTTGAGGGCGGACAGAAAAGTGCGGACGGACAGACAAATAGCCGTCTCAATAGTTTTCTTTTACAGAAAACTAAAAATCAACTTAAAAATCATCCGCTGACCTACTGGCTGTAGGGTCAGTGACCAAGACAATGGCCCCAGGACAATGACCAAATCACAATGACCTACAAATCCAGACACCACAACTGCCCAATCCAACCTGGACCTACTTGTCCCTGTACACTTGTCTCAATGATCCAACTCCTTATGGCCAGTCACCAAGTGGTTTCTCGTGAGGTGAGTGGCCCTCGCAGAAAGTTTTTGTTGTTGTTGTTATTATTATTATTATTATTATTATTATTATTATTATTATTATTATTATTATTATTATTATTCCTTGTGTAGCTTTATTTAACCTGTGTAATATACTGCCCAAAATTGTGGTCATATTATTATTATTATTATTATTATTATTATTATTATTATGGCTTGTGTAGCTTTATTATCATGACCTATGTAACCATACTGTCCAAAATGGTGGTCATATAAGAATAAGTCCAGAAGATGGTACGTCCCGAACCTTGGACATTACGTGCCGACCATAGGCTCAAACTAAGGTTCAGGTACAGGACCAGTCAAGTGGATGGGATGCTGCAAAGAGCCTTGAGTACTGTCTACAGTGTGCCAAGTTAAGTGTACTGCAGACAGTATTCCCCTGTAGTGTCCAAGAGAGCAACAAAGGGAATTAGGTCCTAACTTAAGAATTTCTTAACGCCTCTGAAGTCCTTACTAACCTTCCCAGTGTATCAGACAAACAATTTGAGTTTCAAAACTTAAGAACATTTAAAAATTATCAATATCAATTTAAAAACTAAGAACATTTAAAAATATATATATTTTAGCCAAATTACAAGACACGGAAACGTCATTATCCAGAATATATGAGAGTCAAGTTCTGAGAAATTCCCCAGATAAACATGAAATGTGTTAAGGACGTAAGGAGAGAGCCTGAAAAATCCCGTATTAGTAACAAATATAGTATACGGTATATCGGTTCCCTTTCAACTCAAGCTGACTAGTTAGAACCTCGCCATTTAAATATGAACTTTGAACATTGCCTTTTGAATGTGAACTTTGAATCTTGCCATTTAAAATGCGGACTTTGAACCTTGCCATTTAAATATGAATTTTGAACCTTGCCATTTAGACATGATATTTGAACCTTGCCATGAAAGTGGGAACTTTGAACCTTGTCATTTAAATGTGAACTTTAAACCCTGCCATTTAAATGTGAACTTTGAACCTTGCCCTTTGAATGTGAACGTTGAACTTTGCCATTTACCTTGCCGTTTAAATGCAAATTTTGAACTTTGTCACTTAAATATGGGTTTTGAACCTTGCCATTTAAGCAAGAACTTTGAACCTTGCCATTTAAATATGATCTGTGAACTTTGCCATTTAAATGTGAACTTTGGACCTTGCCTTTTAAATATGAACTTGGAATCTTGCCATTTAAATATGAACTTTGAACCTGGCCATTTAAGCATGAACTTTGAACCTTGCCATTTAAATATGAACTTTGAACTTGGCAATTTAAGTATGAACTTTGAACCTTGCCATTTAAATGTGATCTTTGAACCTTGCCATTTAAATATGATCTTTGAACCTTGTCATTTAAATGTGATCTTTGAACCTTGCCATTTAAATGTGATCTTTGAACCTTTCCATTGAAACGTGAACTTGCAACCTTCTGACCTGGGAATCTTCTAAACAACCGATTAATATCTGTGAATAAGCGGCTCCATCGACCATTTATGCTCATGGTACACATGCAAATTTGCCTCCTCAGCAGGATCGTCTGATAGCCGTTGTCGCTCTTGCAAAACATCGACCATCACTCTGATGAACATGTTAACGAGTTTAAGATGGCTACAAAATAGCAAATTTTTTCGAGCGAAGGGAACCGGGACGGACAACCTAATGCCCTTTTCTAGCCCAGGCCCGAACAAAGAAGGAAATAAGCTAAAATAAGAGACTCCACATTTTGCGATCATAATATACTTTGCTGTCAATGCAGTGAGATTAACGAAGATATAATGAAGACAAGTACAGGAAGTTACACAATGATTCATTTGATCTGATTTTATTAAATTGAGGCTGTCCAGCCAAGCACACTGGGGCACTTTCGGCTATTCAGCACTCAAGACAGTGGAAAGTGGGAGTTCGAGTGGTTGGATAGCAAGATGAAGAGATCTAGAAAACGATGGAGATGAAGCACGAGGATCCAAAGGTGAAACTGAGAGAAAGCCCCACAGTTGTACTAAGAAGTAACAGGTAGAGCGGTTGGACAGCTAACATGAACAAAGGCAGCGTGAATGGTGGTAAGTATAAGGCTAACAAGCGGGTGCAGCTAGGGGCCGAAGAAACGTTGCATACACCCTTTTAGTAATGCCTACAGTGTACCACGTGAGGTGCAGGAACGTCACTGTCTAAAAAAAAGGTTGAATGAAATCTGACATAAGCAACTACCGCCACAAAGCAATAGCGACTTCTTACTGCACAAAGGACGTAAACAAACGAAGTTCCTAAGTGGCAGAAAAAGACCAGCGCAAATGAAATGTAAATTTATGGACGGCAATAAAGCAGATTCAACTCTATTAAAGCGAGCCCCTTCATATCTCGGAAAATATGCGGAGAAATTTGCATCGTAAAGAGGCGAGGCGAATGGCCACATGCATCATGTTAAAAAATAAGGTAAAAAAAAAAACCTCTACTGAAAGTTAAATATTTTTTCGGTCTAAATAAAGAATGGTCACCGTTGCAGAGATGAGAACAAGGCAGATGTTTGAGGGATCTGAAATGGAATCATTGTGTAACAGTGAAGAGAATATTACATGTGATGCATTAGATACACAGGAGAGAAAATGGATTGACATTAAACAAAATCATTGTGTAACAAAGCAAATGTATGTCTAGCTTATCAAAAAATTTAACGAAGACGACCCACAATGTAAAAATTCTCCACATAAATAAATAACCCAACATATTTTAGCCATCCGACAACAGTTGTTTCTAAGACTTCATAAAAACGTTACTTGAAGGAACATATCCTTTGAGCATTATTGGAAGTCCCCCAACCATCCCTTTAAAAAAAAACAGGAACCAGCCTACAGTGTACCGTATAAGGACCACTGTAGGCGGTACTAAAGGTTTATTGGGGAGAGCTGTCTGTAAGCCCCAGCTGCGTTGTTTTATGGCTTTTGCTTTTCACCCGTTCCCTCTGGTCTCTTCCCACCTTTAAGCTGTCCAACTTCTTTGATTTTCTGTTGCTCCAGTTTCCTACTTTCATTCCAAGAAAAATCCTCGGGGAGAATCCTATGAGAGACTCCTTATATGACATGACATCTTAACATACCTGATTAAAAGGTATAAATCCTTTACACGAATTCTTTAAAGAATGAAATACAGGGCGCGTCCATTCTAGACTAAAACGTGTCGTCATCACTCAAATACATGTCGGCCATTTGTTGCTCACATATCGCAAACAGGTTGAAAACAAGTTAACGACCACAATTGGAGAACTACAGTAATCTTCGGCCAATGCTGGATAACGGAATGCAGCATTGGTTATTACTACCAATAAGTCTTCAACTTGTACTCAACTTGTTTGTGATGTGTTTGAGATAAGTTACCGACGTGTTCAAGACATTTTCTGCAGTATGGTGGGCAAAGCCTTGACATTAGCGCGGATGTTATAGTCAAAAATAAGTTTCTGAATAACGGATACCAATAAGTCGTTAACATGTTTGTAATGTGTGTGCATTAAGTTACTGATCTGTTTAGTGTCGTCAACTTGTATTCAACATGTTCATGACGTGTGTGCAATAAGTTACCAACTTGTTTAAGACATGTTTTACATTAGCGCGGGTGCTAGCACGGGTGCTTGGGACACCCATAAATTATTTTTTTACATGAGGGAATGCAACGTACCCCTAAAATTAGCACAGGTGTTAGGACCCCCATAAATCAGACTGACATAAACTAATCGTCAGATTCAAGAAGGTCATAAAAGCAACGAGCAAAAGGAAAGAAGTCAATTCCACACCCATTAGCATCGAGAAGCCTTTTCCCTATGCCTAAGCTGGGCTCAAAATTCGTTCATAAATTATTCCTCTCATTGCTGTCAGTGTCGACCTAAGATGGAAGTGGCCCCAGTTTGGCAACTACGACAAAGAACAGTCAAAGTAGTTCTGGCCATCTAGAGAACGTTCTAGCCATCTAGAGGCCCTCTGCTGCCTTACAGGTAAGGCACTCCTTCAGAAGCAACGGACTGTTTAGGAGCAGACCCATTCACCTTCAATCCTTAATCATTCCCCCGACTCACCCAAGTAGCACTCTAAGGAAGAAGTCGGTACTCGAGTTTTACATGAGAGAGAGAGAGAGAGAGAGAGAGAGAGAGAGAGAGAGAGAGAGAGAGAGAGAGATATTTTGCCTCTAGATGACAACCACTCCAGTGTTGCATTTTGTCAACAAATTGGATAAGTAGGACTTGCAGGTAGGTGAGAGAGAGAGAGAGAGAGAGAGAGAGAGAGAGAGAGAGAGAGAGAGAGAGAGATAAACTGCCCCCAGGTGACCAGCTCTTATTTGGCTCCTCGGCATATACGGGAATAAAGAGGGCAAGGTACCTTCTGGTAGCAAATCGTCCTCACCAGCAAGATTTGGCTGGACAGAGAGGAGGACTTCCACCCGAAAACGAGCCAAGATCAAACACAAAATTGAAGTTCTGATTTTACCCAACATACCCAAAAGTGAGCAGCTTTCCAAGGGCATTCTTGGGTAGCCGTCACGTGACTCATGATGACTGTGGCGGCGGTCGAACAGTTCGACCTGTGGTCAAAATCGATGAATTATTAATGAAGCTTCCGACCAGGGTGAGGCAGAAACGGTGCCGTTACGTGCTGTTCTCGAGAGTCTAGGCCTCGAGGAGGTAGTGTGAGGCACTGGTCAGTCCAGAGCGATTTGTAAGGCAATGGCCTCAGAGTAGCAAAACTCACAAGTGATGTACGTCAGCAAAAACGAGTAGTAGCAAGACTCACAAATGATCTGACGACTGATAAAACAAGTAACAACACTCACAGATGGTTTGCATCAGCAAAAACGAGTATCAAAACTCATCGAAGATTCAACGTCAGCAAAACTCACAGATGATCTGCCGCCATCAAAAGCGAGGAGCAAAACTCACAAGAGATTTGACATCAGCAAAACTCACAGATGATCTGCCGCCAGCAAGAGCGAGTAGCGAAACTCACAAATGAGCTGACGTCACCAAAACTCACAGACAATTTGACGTCACCAAAACTTACAGACGATTTGACGTCACCAAAACTCCATCCCGAGGAGGCTTTCGACACTGAAATGAGATACTTTTAAAACCCCCCGGAGGTGTGACTGAATTCCTGTTTACAAATAAACGCAAAGCCTCCCTCAGTTCTGATGGCTGATGGCTGTGTTACGAGACAATTTATGCAAATCGATTCTCCTCCGCTCTCTGAAGAACGTAGAACACATTATTTAGGCCTCTATTCCGTCCGCGCGCAAGAGTACTATTTCTTCTTCTTCTTCTTCTTCTTCTTGTTTTGGGCAGCCATAATTCACGGGGAAAAGATCTTGGAAAATCTGTACACAAATCATTTGAAGGTTAGTCGTGTCTCCTCTCCTTTCAGGGCTGCGGCGGCGAAGGTTACATTACAACAGCTATTATTAAAAATAGGCTACGCATCTTTCGACACCATCCGAAAGATTGGGAAGGTCACTAGATGATAACAATCTTGAGAGAGAGAGAGAGAGAGAGAGAGAGAGAGAGAGAGAGAGAGAGAGAGAGAGAGGCGCTCCGAGGTCTTACAAACTACTGACGCGAAATGAACCGATTCTCATCATTCGAGATTGTATACGTACGTATCTATATGCTTATGAATGTCTCGATGAGAGAGAGAGAGAGAGAGAGAGAGAGAGAGAGAGAGAAAGAGAGAGAGAGTGTGTGTGTGTGTGTGTTCTGATACCTTACAAGTTACTGATGGCCTGAAAGTCGTGTTAATGCGTACATCAAATGCAAACTGAGTTGAATCTCATCTCTTGAGATGGTATTCGTATGTATGCATATGCTTCCGGGCTTCAAAAAAAATATATATATACATAGTATGTATGTAAAAAAAAATATATATATATATATATATATAAAATATATATATATATATATATATATATATATATATATATATATATATATATATATATATATATATATATATATATATATATATATATATATATATATATATATATATATATAGAGAGAGAGAGAGAGAGAGAGAGAGAGAGAGAGAGAGAGAGAGAGAGAGAGAGAGAGAGAGAGAGAGAGCTCTAAAAAACCGTCAGCAGATTAGAATATGAATCATCAAAAGGAAATTCTGGATTCTAGGCCTACATGAGAGTATTTTGCATTAATAAATGTCCCAAAAATGAATCCATATCACATGGTGAGCCTCTAAAGTTCAAGTGAAGATGCAATGCATTACTGTCCTAAAAACAATTCACCGTGTATATTACTAATTTGTTTATATCTTTATCTTTTTATCCATTGATCCATATTTATTTTTCTTTTCTAAAAACTTATCTCTTCTTTCTGTATTGCCTGTCACCTTCTGTAACTTCTTTCGAATGAAAACCATAATGTTCTTTGGAAGCGTGAATTTCAAGTCGATGGGCCCTGTGGTGGGCTTGTTCCATAGGAATAAGGTTTTTCTTCTGAACAACAACAACAACAACAACAATAATAATAATAATAATAATAATAATAATAATAATAATAATAATAATAAAGTTATATAAGAATGTAAGTTGCTATGAAGTGACATATTTGCAGTGAGGTACCGCCATTACTGGTAAGATAAAAAAAATGGATGTCAGTCTTAATTAAATTAATATTTATGAGGTTTACAATAACTGGGTATGCAATAAACGTTGGAGAGAGAGAGAGAGAGAGAGAGAGAGAGAGAGAGAGAGAGAGAGAGAGAGAGAGAGAGAGAGAGAGAGTCACAATACTTTCAACAATCACGCACGAAAAATACCGAGCGCTATTAAGCTTCATTAAGTGTGAAAATTAAATTACGTCATAAATTACCTCTAAACAAAAGACAATGAGAGAGAGAGAGAGAGAGAGAGAGAGAGAGAGAGAGAGAGAGAGAGAGAGAGAGAGAGAGAGAGAGATAAAAGCTTAAAAAAACCGTCAACAAATTAGAATATGGATAATAAAAAGAGAAATTCGGGATTCTAGGCCTACACGAGAGTATTTTGCCTTAATAAATGTCCCAAAATGAATCCATATTACATAGTGAACCCTAAAGTTCAAGCGAAGACGCAATGCATTACTAACCTAAAACAATTCACCGTGTATTTTAATAATTTGTTAATATTTTTATCTATTGAGTAATATTTTCTTTTCTTTTCTAATAATTGATCTCTTCGTTCTGTATTGCCTGTCACCTTCTGAAACTTCTTTCGAATGAAAACCATAATATTCTTTGGAAGCTAGAATTTCAAGTCGATGGCCCCTGTGGTGGGCTTGTTCCATATGAATAGGGTTCATTTTCTGAATAATAATAATAATAATAATAATAATAATAATAATAATAATAATAATAATAATAATAATAATAATAACAATAATAATAATAATAAAGTGGATTACTTACAAGAATGTAAGTTGCTATGAAGTGACATATTTGCAGTGCGATACCGCCATTATTGGTAAGATCAAAAAATGGATGTCAGTCTTAATTAAATTAATATTTATGAGGTTTACGCTAACTGGGTATGCAATAAACATTATAGAGAGAGAGAGAGAGAGAGAGAGAGAGAGAGAGAGAGAGAGAGAGAGAGAGAGAGAGAGAAATAACAATACTTCCGACACTCACGCACGAAAAATTCAGAGTGCCATCAAGCTTCATTAAGTGCGAAAATTAAATTACGTCACAAATTACCTCTAAATAAAAGACAACGAGAGAGAGAGAGAGAGAGAGAGAGAGAGAGAGAGAGAGAGAGAGAGAGAGAGAGAGAGAGAGAGAGAGAGAACCAAAACAATTCAGCAGTCACGCACGAATAATTCAAGTACTCTTGAACAAGAGATTTACATTGCGCCATTATTTACTCCTAAATAAAAGAGAGAGAGAGAGAGAGAGAGAGAGAGAGAGAGAGAGAGAGAGAGAGAGAGAGAGAGAGAGAGAGAGCATCGGGTACGTGCAACGCAGTAATGGCTTGCATGCAACTCGCCAGGAAACGAGATGTTAGCACCAACCCCTGGGGATAAGTAAGCATCAGGTCAGAAGAATGAATGGGCTCTGCTCTGAAGAAACCAATTATGAAGATTTTTACGGCTCCATTAGATACGGGACCTTCACACAAGAAAGGTCTTTCTGCGCTCCTTGAAAGGTTTACAGGAGGAATTGTCTTGAAGTTAAAACTTTTGCAGGAGAAGTTGACTCAGAGTTAATACTTCTACAGAAGGGATTGTCGGAGATGAAACTTCTACACAAGGAACAGTGTAATTTGAAACTTTTACAGAAGGAACTGTGAAATGTGAAACTTCTACAGAAAGAATTGTCTGAGTTGAAACTTCTACAAAAGGAATTGTCTGTAGAGTTAAAACGTCTACAGAAGTAGTTGTCTTCGAGTTAAGACTTCTGCAGAATTGTCATAAGTTAAAACTTCTACAGACGATGTCTTCGAGATAAAACATCCACAGAAGGAATTGTCTATAGAATTCAAACGTCTACAGAAGTTACCTTGAAGTTAAAACCTCTACAGAAGGAATTGTCTCTAGAGGTGAAACTCCTGTAGGAGAAGTTGCCTTGATGTTAAAACTTCCACAGAAAAAGTAGTCCTAAAGAGATGAAACTTCCACAGAAGAGGAGGTTGTCTTAGATTTAAAACCTTTACAGAAGAGGTTGTATGAAAAGTTTTGTCTTGAATAATGTTTTTTTAGTAAATTCAGCAAAGTATCATAGTATATAATATATATATATATATATATATATATATATATATATATATATATATATATATATATATATATATATATATATATATATTATGTATATAATATACATATAATATATACGTATCTGTACATATATATGTATATATATATATATGGTCAACCAAATACAGGCATGAAATAAAACTGACAAAATTTCAGTTTGTGAAGGAAGTAACGATCCTGCCTCGTGAAAGAAGGAAAATTACAAGACACACCAAAGCATGAAGAGAACTCCGAAGTACGAGGCAGCCTCCCCATCGCCTCGAGGGAACGGCGACTGAAAATGCACCTGTAAAATCACCTAGAGAGGCAAATGCCTGCCTTTCATCCGATCCCATCCGTGAAAGAGAGATAACGGAAGGAGCACCACAGAGCGAGACGACAACAAAGCGAATGGACTGGTCTTAGGACATGAGGGAGACAGGTAATAGAATAGAACAGATTATAGAATTTAGGCCAAGGGCTGGGACCTATGAGGTCATTCAGTCCTAAAGAGGAAATTGACAGTAAGAAGGTTTGAAAGGTGTGACAGGATGAAAACCTCGCAGTTACATCAGGAAACATTTTTAGAGAGGGTGGAAAGTTAGATGGAAGAAAGAGAATACGAACGGAGGTACAATAAATGAAATGAGAGAGGTTGCAGGTAGGGGCCGAAGGGACGCTGGAAAGACCCTTAAAAAATACCTACGGTGCACCACATGAGGTGCACTGGCGGCACTTATCCCCTTACGGAGGAGAAAGACAGCCTGTAAGGGAGAGGATTGAGCTGTAGGCTTATCACCACCACCGACCTGACATCAAGAGAACCATTGCTGTCAGGTTCTCCTCTGAGTTGTATAATTCTTAAGGGTATCTCCTTATCACTGTAACCTCTTCACCAAGGGTCAGTCATAATCCTTCAGGTATTTATACCTCTCGTCACTGTCTGCCACCGCCCCTTCCCCTCCCCCGCCTCCATACAAGTGGCTTCTTCTTCTTCTTCTTCTTCTTCTTCTTCTTCTTCTTCTTCTTCTTCGGTATCTACAGTATGAGGGTTGGTCTTCGAGTCTGGTCAGGTCGCTCTGTGTGATTTGCACGAAACCCCTCCTCCCACCCCATTTTCCGATTATTATTATTATTATTATTATTATTATTATTATTATTATTATTATTATTATTATTATTATTATTATTATTATTATTACTATTCAGAAGATGAACCCTATTCATATGGGACAAGCCCACCACAGCGGCCATCGACTTGAAATTCAAGCTTCCAAAGAGTATTATAGGGTTAATTTGAAAGAAGTTACATAAGGTAATGGGAAATACAGAAAGAAGAGATCAGTTATATATTGGAAAAGAAAAAAATAAATCTACGAATTTATAAATAAATGGATAAAAATGTACGTACATTTTTTTCTCGGATTTTGATTAAATAGAACGAAGGAAACATTTGTTTTGGCAAGTGATGCTGAATATTTATCTATTTGTCAGGATTTTCATACATCTATGTAACGGTTTTGTAAGTTAATAAGTGATTATGAAAGTAGGCCTACAATTTTGGCTGGGTAGAGAGCCAGTGAACTTTGTCCGTATGAAGGAAATGACATCAGCTAATGAATCGTGACGTCACAGGAAATGCCTGAAAGCTTCGAAAGTAACTAACCTGATTTGTGACTAATTGACTTATGATTACCTGGCGTCACAAAGCAACGGTCAGTGACGCCTAAACAAACGAAAATCAGTCTCATGAGTTAACTCCCACTGATTTGTGACCCCTAACGAAAATAAAGCTCGAGTGGGGTGCAAGTTTCAATTAACATTTAGATTCCCTTGCTGATGTACGTACAGAGAGGCAGCTCTCTCCAGAGAGCAGCGGTCTCATGCATTTAATTAGAGAGAGAGAGAGAGAGAGAGAGAGAGAGAGAGAGAGAGAGAGAGAGAGAGAGAGAGAGAGAGAGAGAGACTTGGATCCTGCCAACCTAACGCATTTTTTTATCTCATCTCTAACCGTATTTTAGAGCATTTCAGCTAAACTTACAAAACATTCCTAGCACCAAGTTTAATACTATTCAGTCTGCCTAGAGTTTTATCTTGGCTACAACTAAAATGTCAAATAATTTGCCTAGTGCAGTTGGGGAATCTTCTGTACGCCCCAGTTTTTAAGAAAGAAGCAAATGCATGCCAGTTCTCTCATGCCGCTGACGTCTCCTGAATTTCAAGTGCATCGTTTGTATTTTCTATCCCCAGTTATTCATTGATTTATCACCTTTTCCTTTAATTTCTCTCTGATTTCCCTTTGGAGCCCTCTTGGGTTTATTATAGTTTGTTGACTCTGTCCCTACAGGGGCTTTTCAGCTACAGAATAGCAGAAAAGGAAAAAGAAAATTAAGGCAGCCACGAACTGTAAAAACTTACATCCTCACCAGAGACATTCTGACGCTTTATTTCTCTCATACGTCGTCCTAAGTGGAATGATTGCAAAAGAAATATAATTGAAACCACAGGATGGATGGCATCGCCACGCAGAAAAAAACTTTTGAATATATAATTTTTATAAATAAATTCTTACACGAATAAGCGTAGAAATGGACTTGAATCGTTTTGATTTCAAGGTATCAAAAAGCCAAACAAAACGCAAGCACATAAATATATAGATAAATGAGTTGAAAGCCAAACAAAACGCAAGCATATAAATATATAGATAAATGAGTTGAATGCCAAACAAAACGCAAGCATATAAATATATAGATAAATGAGTTGAAAGCCAAACAAAACGCAAGCATATAAATATATAGATAAATGAGTTGAAAGCCAAACAAAACGCAAGCACATAAATATATAGATAAATGAGCTAAACATAAATGAACATATATAAATAAACAAATACATAAATATTCTAAGATGTCTCCAAAATCTTCACTCCATTATGAACAAAATATATTTTATTGTAGCTACAGAGTTATTACGCTGGTTAGTCTACGACGAGCAAAACTTCTCTCCGAAAATAAGAGCTACAGGAAAGCATACAAGCTACAGAAATTACAGAAATGAGCAAAATGTCAAACGGATGTTATTCTTATTATTTATGAAGACTTGACCACTAATTTAGCGGAAGTTAAAAGGACGTTGTGCAATACTGTTGTTTTGAATATATGGGGATTTTCCCACATGTCTTCAGTGGGTAGGAGGTTCATAATTTTTTAAATGATCAATGGAATAACAGTTACATTTGCAAAAACCTCAACTGTGGCTTTACACACACACACATACATATATCTATACATATGTATGTATGTATATATCACAGACATCAAGTTACAAATTTCTTGACAGCCCAGTGGTAAAAATACTCGTCACTCAAGTCGGAGGTTGTCACTGCCGATAGTTCGAATCTCCCAGGTGACGAATCACACATCAATTATGATTCCTCTTCGGTCTTATTTCCGGGGTAGAGCGAATCTTATATTAAACGACACTTGTAGATTAATGTTGTGAATATAAAAAAGTCACAGAGATGTGATAAAAATTCATATATATATAATTTTATATATATATATATATATATATATATATATATATATATATATATATATATATATATATATATATATATATATATATATTATAAGTTAAATATACCTTAGTTTAACCAGACCACTGAGCTGATTAACAGCTCTCCTAGGGCTGGCCCGAAGGATTAGACTTATTTTACGTGGCTAAGAACCAACTGGTTACCTAGCAACGGGACCTACAGCTTATTGTGTAATCCGAACCACATTATAGCGAGAAATGAATTTCTATCACCAGAAATAAATTCCTCTAATTCTTCATTGGCCGGTCGGAGATTCGAACGCAGGCCCAGCAGAGTGCTAGCCGAGAACGATACCAACCCATCCCATGAGGAACTTCATTGGAATGGAAGAAGTAAGAAGAGGTCAAGGGAAATACAGAAAGAAGAGATCCCAATTAAAAAATAAAAATAAATTAATAAATTAAGAAATAGATCAAAATATACTATTTTAATTGATTCGAAGCACCCTTTGGCTGACGTACGTAGGACTCTGTGGCGTTTATCCTACTGGATAGCACATATAGGCCTATCCTCTTTACCAGCTCGCAAATTCTGCTCGAGCACTCAGCTACCTGAGAGTTACAATTAATGACATTTCAATAGCGAATGAAAATAAGATACTTGTAATTTATCTCATTACATAAGCGCAAACTCCAGTTTTACATTGTATATAAAAAATAAGAGAGATAGAAAGCTTGAGATTTTAATTCCACAGTAAAAACCAAAGAAGGGAAAGCGAATTAGGAAAATAAGTCCCAGTAAAGGACTCGAGCACTTCACTTCAACATTCCTAACTATAGGCCTAGGCACGCATGATTACAGTCAGCCCTTCTTTCTGTAAGAAAGAGAGCAAGGCTACAGACTTCTATCTCGCTTGCAAAGAAGCAACGGAGATGTGATAACCTCTGTGTTTCCCCACTTGGTGTTGTTATGATTCCCACACAAATAAAAAAAGAAAAAACACGCACGACCAAGAAGGTCAGAGGCCGGTTGAATACCATTAAAAACTACTTCTGCGTTAGATGAGTAAGAATCTTAACAAATTCTTAACCCAAGTCAGTCGATTAACCAACGCTTAAATAGTGAAATCTGGCCGTGTCGCGACCTTGACCAACGTTTTTACGTCTTTACTGTAACCATCCACTGGGCTACAGATTCTGAAACACTGGCGCTCTACAGTCAAACTGCTAGACCTGAATTATACTGATATATCGTATGCAGGCACTTGAGTTGGATGGTTTAACCCACAAAATGCAGTTGTCCTATTTTTTGGACTAACTTTAGAAAACTGAGAACTCCCTGAAGATTTAGGGAGTTCTAAGTTTTCAAAGTTAATTCCTCTACATAAAATAAAGTCTGAAGAGAACGTAGAGCTGGAGAGATATGATTTCGGTGGTATACTATGTACACTACAGTACAGTAAGTGGGTATGGTGTTCCCACCAGTTAGAATACTGTTTTCAGAATTTTGCAACCTGCTCTTGTACTTCCTTACTGACATTCGTGGTTTCCGAAACTGGCAATGAAAGGGTAATCCGGGATTACCAAATGTTATGACAGAAACTAGGGTAGTATTAAGGAAGTGGCGACATCTTGTGGCCTAATGAGGTCAGTCGTGTACTTGTAATTAGGCCTACTGGAGATGTTCTGACTTAGGATTTCATTTGTACTCGAACTTAAAACGTTGCTTTATATTTCAATATTTTTGTGTCATCTCCCCTTTAAAGTGAAACCTTAGTCTAACTCTGTGTGGGCGTGTGTGTGTGTGTACATGGCTTCCTATAACTTACATAAGCGTTCGGTTCGCGTACTCTTTTCCAGCGCAAATAAAAGTCAAGCTTCTCTCTCCTTCCTGAGACACGACATGCAAATGCCATCTCATGACCATTATATAGGATCCTGGCAGGATCCACGCCTAAAGAGGAAGGGCCGACGAGGCGCCCTGGAACGGACCATTCCAGTGGTCCTAGTACTACACTGATGACCTCCTCCTCCGGAAAGAAAAAATAGGATTCCTCGATAGGATACTTTCCTGATGGGGACACAAACATGCGAATTCCTTTTTTTTTTTTTAAAGAGACTTCTTAAAGACTTTACGGAAATACGACAGAGAGAGAGAGAGAGAGAGAGAGAGAGAGAGAGAGAGAGAGAGAGAGAGAGAGAGAGAGAGAGAGAGCAGCCTGGGAGAATAAGTAGACAAGTTTAATACATTAGATTACAAAGAGGAAAAAACTAGCGGCCGGAGACACGAATATAAGACTTTTTCCACAATGGAGAGAGAGAGAGAGAGAGAGAGAGAGAGAGAGAGAGAGAGAGAGAGAGAGAGAGAGAGAGAGAGAGAGAGAATAACTTCAGCCTGAGGACAAGCTCAACTTTAAATTCATTTCCAAACCAAGAATGGTTTTTATGAACTTTTTTGTTGGTAAATAACAAATGAGAAGCCTAGTACCATCCTGGTGCAACAAACAGCCAGTATGGTTGATTGATTTATTTATGTTTTTGGCGTCGTAACGAGTATGAACATCGACGGCAAAATTTTTGGGGTGAGTTAAAAAAAACTTAGGTATACATATATACGTTAGTAAAATGTTTGGGAATCTTAAAGGAACCTTTTTGATACGTACATAAAATTATGACACCAACAAAACAGCGTTTTACGCACGAAGAAATTAAAAGAAAAATTTACTTATTTGAAACAAATTTTTGTACAGAGTAAAGCCGCCTCTCACGTGCTAGGTAATATCTTACTTTTGGGTTACAATCCTTGATAAAACCACTCTGTGAGCGCATAAACGGGATATTTCCTAGATAGTGACCCCCAGGGGTTTTAACCCGGTATGTATCCACATTTGCGGCGTGTTTAGTTCAAGCCCGTTGGGGATTACCGTAAAAACATAAACAAAAACTATAAATATCATAAAGACAATGACCCACAAGAAACATTAGTCCTAGATAACGACCCCCGAAAGCCCTTGGGGGTCACTATCTAGGAAAGATCCCATAAACGTTCTCAAATACAATAGGCCTATAGGCCCAGGGCTTCGAGCATTCTTCTATGTTAAGTGTCAAAAGCCCTCATTTTTCTATTTGACAACAAGTAAAAAACCTTAACAGGTACAGAATAAACCGTTTCGTTTTCCAAATGGCATGAAAACACGCTACCAACTGAACATTACCAGTAAAACAAAAAACAAACGCCGCCTAGCCAAAAAAAAAAAAAAAAAAATTAAGATTCCGCTTTTCACATTTCAAATCCCAAAATCAATTTTACCTCTTCATCAAGTCCTGTGAAAATGAAACGACCGAGCAATAAAAATTTTACAGGCATAATAAACTGCTTGCCATTTAAATAGTCACTCCGTTTCAAAACGCAAAATCCATTTCGTTCTCGAGAGAATTGTTTGACGCATGCGTAACTGATTCCACTCTGTTGGTCTGACTCAACTGGAAAGACTACAGATTCAGTTGCTGTTATGGATGATGACTATATTTTATTTGAATTATTTCGTCAATATCAAAAATAACTGCACTGTGAATCAACTAGCTATCAAGCAAAGTAATTGAATGGACTACTTTAAAAAAACATACACACACACAAACGAATAAACTTGGAAGATGATGATGATGATCCAGATTTCTGATCGGCGGAACAAAGAATAAACTGACTTTAGCCACAAACCAAAATGTAGTAACTGCAGATATTCAGAGACATCTGTAGCAATTACAGACATTCAGAAACATATCCGTAGTAGTTACAGGTATTCAGGAACATATAAGTAGTAATTTCAGATATTCAGAAACATATCTGTAGTAATTACAGATATTCAGAAGCATATTTGTAGTAATTAGGCTACACAGATATTCAGGAACAAATTTGTAGTAATTACAGATATTCAGAAACATATACGTAGTAATTTCAGATATTCAGAAACATATTTGTGCTAAATACAGATATTCAGAAGCATACTGGTAGTAATTACACAGATATTCAGAAACATTTGCCACAGTTGAGTCTAAGCAGCACTGCCAATCAAATTTCAGGAAAAGAAAAAAACTAAGCTGAGTCTCCAGTTGGCCAGAGATAATACAACTAATTTGAGAGAACCTACTATAAATATGTTAAGTACTCCATAAATCCCTGACTCCTAATAAAACAAATACTAAAGAAAGCTTCAAGGTCACTTTCCCTTCAAAAAATTACCCGTCAAAACAAGTTTTTTTTTTGTGCTGAGGAAAAGTATTCCTAAAGTTGTGTGGTCAAGTAAAAATTACGAGGAACACCTGCGTCAGCAAAGCCATCCCGAAACTGAAGGTGGATGTTGCCAAACATATGGTTCTGTAAAATCAGAAACATTTCTTCACAGCTTATTATGAGACTTTTCCTCCTCATTAACGAACAGAAGTAGTAATAGTGGTAATGAAGTGTTGAAGCAGCAGAGAGAATACTGCTTTTGCAGTAACTTCCTGGTGCCATTCGTCAGCAAGCGTCTATACTAGCTGACAGGCCTGTTTGCTACCAAACCTCTTCCGGTCGCAAAGCGCTTCATAAATTCTCTGTAGTCTTGAACGAGTCTTTCCTTATTCTGCTCTTGTTTATGCTTCTGTCGTGATTATTCTTATTGATTAAATAGACCTGGTCAAATGTCAAGCATTAGGCCAATAATATTTCTCATTTTCTCTTTTCATCTGAGGTTTTGTACTGCATGTTTTAATGACAGCTAATAATTTCAGCAAAGCCTTTTTATCTCTCCTCAGATTATCTTTCATGAATAAGTAACTTATATTAACTCATAATGGCGGTACGAACGTGTGGGTGGTCCAGGGGTTAGTCTCACAGCTAGCTGGAAGGGGTTTACCGCGCTCTTGGAAACAAGCCAAATACATATTTGCAAGAAAACAAAAACCTACCGATTATTTCCATTAAACAGGAAACAATTGCTCTAATAAAACGGAAGGAAGGACTAAATTGACCCAAATGTTTCATTAAGCGCAACTGCGTGCCTCTCCTTGCAATATATGGCTTAATACTGTGTTTATGGTTCTATTCCAGGTCTAACCAAAAAAAATTTATTAAGCTGGGAAAAGGCACAGACAACCGATCAGTTGTTCATTGTTCTTATCGTTGTAGCCTATTTCTAAAATTATACCTATTGCTTACAACACAAAGATAAAACCGCACCAAATTAAACGTAAATGTAGACTTACGTTAGATGGTTTAAGAAGAACACATTAGACCTATAACTAGAGAAGGCGCCGTAAAGGTGAATTCACTTTAGACCTATCGTGCTAGCAGCTGGTTTGAAAAACAACCAAACAGGCCTATAACTGTCAAAAGTTCGAGAAAGAACTGATATACCTCAAGAATAATCTAAGTTCAGAAAACTTTTGCTAACGATTAAATCAGCTGCACACACAACAAAAAATATGTATTTAATTGTAAATATTTCGAGCATTTAGGTAATACAGCCGGTTAAACCGAGTATAAAACGAAAATGGGCATATCCTGCTCACAAGAAAAAAATAAAAGTTTTTTCGTTACAATTTTTACTATTTTCGTAGGCTAACCTCGCCTATATCATCATTACCAAAATAATAAATTCCTTTTCAAAGTGTGAAATTAAAAAATCGTCGAGTAAATGAAACTAATGTCTGTAGTATATACACAAATAATCAGTTCATTCACTTTAGCCATATGCCCAACTCTTTTGTGCTTGTAAGAAGAGACCCTCTTTCTCTTGTATACTCGGATACTGAGGCAGAGTAGACGGCGGTAGAATTGGCACAGAGGTAGAAGATAATAAACAGAGGTAAAATAGATATTGAGGTAGCAGAGAAAAGAAAGGGTGCTACTTTGGCTTGTTATCTGCGCGTCACCTACCAATATCGTTTATTAATGTAATTTGTCAGCCATACAATATACAGTAGAAATGGGTGCATGTAATTCTTTGATCACCGAGGGGCTAGTACTAAACACGGCGTCCCAAGGAGCTTCTGCCGTGCTTAGTACTAGCACCTCGAAGTAGGTGACGCGTAGATAACAAGCCAAAGTAGCACCAAACAAAGAATAGGCTACTCACACGAGTGTCTGCTTGACTTTCCTCAGCACAGTCACGAGAGCAAGGTCTACACCTTGCACAAGAGCACAAAATGTTGGGCGGTTTCGTAGACCGTGGCGTAACAAAGTACACTACACACCACATACACATACACAACGCACATTCACTATTTGCCTGATGAGAGAAACAGTTGGTCTCTGGAATATAGCATTTACTTTCTATATTTTAGTGTTGTTATAGGCTCCTTATATTTGATATGTATATATATATATATATATATATATATATATATATATATATATATATATATATATATATATATATATATATATATATATATATACATATATATATATATATATAAAAGTTTATTAATCATGTTAGATTTATCTGCTTGTAAGTGTACATACTAGGTAATGAATGCATATACGTACGTGTAGACACATCATGTGAGCGAGTGAGCAGTCGGCTAATAAACGCTGATAAATCTAACATGGCTAATGAATTTTATTTGAAAGCATAAAGATTTTAAAGAAAACAGCTAGGTTTAAAAACATTGTCAAAGAAAAAGCTAGAAAACATTCAAAGCACAGTAAAGAAAACAGCTAGGCCTATTCAAAAACACTGTAAAGAAAACACCTGGGACTATTAAAAAACGTAAAGAAAATAGCTAGGCCTACATAAAACACCGTAAAGAAAAGTTAGACCTATTCAAAACGCCTAAAGAAAATGCTTATGCCTAATTAAGACACTTAAGAAAACACGTGCGCATAGTTTTGATAGTGTTAAGACAATTTTTATACCCAATTAAGACAAATAAACACACATTTAGGCGTATTAAGAACATTGTTTAAAAAAACACCTACATGGCCTTATCAAGAAGGTCAAGCTACGGGCTTTGATTTGTTTTTATAAAGAAGAAGAGAGAGAGAGAGAGAGAGAGAGAGAGAGAGAGAGAGAGAGAGAGAGAGAGAGAGAGAGAGAGAGAGAGAGTAACCATAAGCGAGGATACGCTCATTACTTACCACATCTAGTCTTGTAGGCAACTATACATAATTCAATTAAAAATGGAGAGAGAGAGAGAGAGAGAGAGAGAGAGAGAGAGAGAGAGAGAGAGAGAGAGAGATTAATTTCGGTACTCACGTCTGGCAATTTTGGCGGTCATGACCCTGGAGTATCGCAGAGGGTACAGGATGGCCCAATACCTGTCGACGCTGACGGCGACCAGGCAGAAGATGGAGACCGTGCACAGCATCAACAGGAGGGAGAGCATCGGAGGGCACATGTACGAGTTCCTGGGGATGCCCACCGACGTCAGGATGGCGAAGGGTATCCCGGGCATTCCCACGAGCAAGTCGGCCAGAGCCAACGACACGATGTAGTAGTTGGTCAGGCGGCGCAGTTTTCGTTCGTTCACGAAGACAACGATCGTCAGGGCGTTGCCGATGACCGCCATCACCGCCACCAGGACTTCGCACACCACGTAGGGCAGGCTCAGGGACGCCACGATGACCTCCTCCTCCATGGTGCCACTTGAGTTTCGGATATCGGCGGCGGCGGATGACGCCGACGAAGGCGCCGAAGGCGAAGATGCCAACAGGCCGCTCGAGTGGGTGCCGGTCGCGTTCATTATCGTTGTCTGTGAGCGACAGGAAGACTCCCGGTGACTCAAAAACTTTTTGACGAGTAAATAAATAAAGTGTTGTTATTTTTGTTCACTTATCACAAACGACACTGAACCAACTTTTCCGTCTAGCCACGACTCGGCAACGACAGAAACGACCAGAGCGACGACATTACCACCACAGAACGACCACGACGTCGTACACTTCAACAACAGCAGGAGAAGCGGAGAAGGCGGCGCCCTTCGTGGTACGCCCGGGAGCGCCGTGCATTAATGCTACAACTGCTGACGAAGAGCAGGAGGAGGTGGAGGAGACGACGTGCCCAACGGCACCAGCCCTCCTCCATGGTTCGAGGTTGAACGACGACGACGGAGACGCAGAAGACAGCCACGAAGGACGCTTTGACGGAGAGAGAGAGAGAGAGAGAGAGAGAGAGAGAGAGAGAGAGAGAGAGAGAAGCCCGATAACGACTCAAAAAAAAAAAAAACATCCACCACCACGAGTCACCAACACTACTGCTGCTTCTCCCTCACCACCACACGGTATCCTCCTCGCGCCCTCACCACCACCACATCATATCACGTCACTTAAGCGACTGCTGACTGCCAGGCTGACAGACTGTGACTGGCTGACTGAGTCTAAGACTGACCTTCGCTAACAACAACCTGTTCGCGCGCTTCTCACACCACCCACCTCCCCCCCCCACCCTCTCTCTCTCTCTCTCTCTCTCTCTCTCCTCCTCACCCTCTCTCTCTCTCTCCCTCGTACTCCGCCGCCTGCCGGAGATACGATAACGCAAGGGGTCACACGCGAAATCATGCGGGCACCGCCGCCGCCGCCGCTGCCATACATATAATGCCCTCATGGGCGACATAACTCAAATTATCGTAGGTTATACCCTTCCCCCCGCCTTTCTCTCTCTCTCTCTCCTTCACCTCCTCCTCCGCCGCCGCCTGCCGGAGATACGATAACGCAAGGGGTCACACGCGAAATCATGCGGGCACCGCCGCCGCCGCTGCCATACATACGATGCCCTCATGGGCGACGTAATTCGAATTATCTTCGGGAATATTCAGCACATTCGCCTTCTTCTTTTGTTTACGCCGTATGGACGTGTCATGCACGGCGACTCGTGCTGAATACCACCGGCACGTCGAACGGTTAATGGAGAGGTTGTTGCCATAACTATATTTGCGAATTATTTACTGGGTACTACTAATACGGTATGACCTTTCTATTCAATACTTTTATGTCTATAGTTTTACTTTATATGTAATAATACTGCCTCTTATACAATGAATGGTACTGTAGGAACAAACTATACAGCGTTCATACTTTAGCTGGATCGTGGATGGAGCTTCTTGTGCAGAAACTTTAAAAATTAACCATTTTATATATTATTGCATAAAGCAAGTTAAGTGGACGAACCCCATGTGTCATCAGCATAGACTGCTACAACCAATTAACAAGCAGGTGTTTTAAATAATTCCTCTAATTAATTCCTGTTGTTTCATGCGTAGATTCTTAGCATTGGTTTAAATTATATTTGCAAACTGATTTAACGACCATTAATTTCGACAGTATGTTGTTTGCTTAAAAATGAACTTCTCTTTCTCGCGTAGAACTTTTAAACCTGTTTTACATCACAGATGGAAAGCTTTGGATAATCCCAGCTGGAATGCCACTTCATCTGCCGCTGGGTACGATGATGCCCACTAGATTGGGTTCTCAGTGGCAAGACTGCACCCAGGAGACCCACTTTTGGACTGCTCCTTGGAGTTGAGCCTAAGGTGACTTGTCTTGGTCGGTCTAGGTGTCCGGGTCACCACCTGTATCGCTCTGTAAATGTTCTTTTTTTATCCGTAAAGTCTATAAACAGTATTAATCTCTGTAAATATTTATGAATTTAACAAAAATAAAAATCCCTAAGCCCTACAGATTACCACAAAATGGACGTTGTTGTTGAAATGAATAGACCTATATACTGTACGTTTTGTAGGAGATTGTACTAGGTCAAAACAGGTCTTTCTCTTTGCATCTAGCTGATGGATAAATTTATTGCTATTTATTTACATAAATATTATTTATCTAATTCATCTCGAGTGCTGTGGCAAAAAAAAATTACCTCTAGTCGTCCATAGCTTTGACCATACCAACCCGATAGTCTAAATGCCATACTGTAGGTCTAGACCAGCTCTTAAAAAGAAAGTTCTTTAACTCTGTCAACACATATTAATGACACTTCCAGATGTTGATGTCATCTGTATTGCTGTCAGTCGGGTCCAGAAAGTAATGGACAAACTTTCTCCCCACTTGTTAGCGTCAGGAAAAGTACTCGTCTTTGGTAACAAGATGGCTCCTCATTTTTGCCGCCAATACTGCTTGTTTTGCGTTGACTGATTGAGCTGGCTTTATGCCACTAAGGGTTCTAGGTCTAGGGGCAATCAGTAATTCACTTAGGGTAAGGATCCACCCCCTGAAGGGAAGGGCGCTAAGGGAAAGGCCCCTCATCCAAACGAAATCACTGTAGAAGATACGCATGGTCCTCATAAACAACGCAGTCATGAATATCAGTACGGAGAACTGGCTGCATAAGCAAATAGGCTTCCCCAATTGCAATGCCCAGCATTGCCTAAGGCGCTCCATTCGCCACTGCTCTCTCTCTCTCTCTCTCTCTCTCTCTCTCTCTCTCTCTCTCTCTCTCTCTCTCTCTTCGTTGGCGATGGATAGGCTATCTTGTAATCTCACAAATTCTCCTCAGAAAATATTTAGCCAGAAAGTGACAGGAGAGAGAGAGAGAGAGAGAGAGAGAGAGAGAGAGAGAGAGAGAGAGAGAGAGAGAGAGAGAGAGAGAGAGAGGTGACTTCTACGACCTTCTAAGAGGAGGCTCTTCAAAACCGGTAAGGCGAGCTTTCATTACTCACCTCACAGGTAGAGAAGCACCGTATTATGCCCCTCGGAGTCTCCTCTCATTCGCATTCTTTGCATGGCCGTCCGTCGAAGTCATATTATGCGTGAAGTGGGGTTGTGCCTAACCTCGGTTTTGATGTGTCTATTGTTCCTAGCCCCCGCACCGTTACGCCTCTCTCTCACTCTCTCTCTCTTTCTCTGGCTACGGTGACTATGGCGAGCCAGCTCTCTCTCTCTCTCTCTCTCTCTCTCTCTCTCTCTCGTAGAACACGAACTTTCACGCTCCCTCAGTCACATAATGAAGAAGGAACGCTATAATGCATATCCTTCAAACTTGTAATTGCCTCTGTTGACCTGAGCAGTGATATATACCCCTTAGCTGTTGTTCACCTGTTGAGGGTCGAAGCTGATGGGGACACGTAAATGAACGCTGGTATCTAGCAGTATTTCTACTTTGCTGCTTTTCAGTGCTTAGCTGCTTTTCCGTTAATGCTAAGCATGTGTAGTACTCCTCAGTTTCCACTCCATTTAAAAACTTGTTCAGGCGCAAATCTCTTCATACACACCTTTGCTAACAGACCCAAAATCATTCACACTTGCCCTACTCATAATCCTCACCTTAATCTAACGAAAGCTTTCCAAGAACTTTTATATAAAATAGAGGGATTATCGGGGAACTTGTAGCAAGTCTGGGTGGGAGTAGGGCTTTCGAGATACTTTGGCCTTATGCCAGCACATGCTCTCTTTCTCTCGTTCGTAAAACTTTATTGTGTCTCGTTTGATCTCAGTGATGAATTATGTATATGGGAACTAGACGATTTCGGTGGGTTGCTGTCAGGGTAACTTCGCCTGTACCCTATGCTCCTAGGCCTACAGGGAAAGTAATAATAATAATAATAATAATAATAATAATAATAATAATAATAATAATAATAATAATAATAATAATAATTCTTACCGTATTCAACCGGAAAGCCAATCGAAGCTTCTTAATGAAAGCATTGGTCTACTGGTCTTCTATGTTCAATTTCCTTATTTGTATCTTCACCTCGGCAAACTGTATTTCATAGAACTAAAATAAATCTTTGTCATTTCAGTATATATATTGTAATTTAGAGTCGTATATAACATTTCAGTGGGTACTTGCATGACTTCTAAGCGTAACTGCGTACAAATGTGCACCAGCCACTTGGGCCATCTAGATTGGCCTCCTCATTTGTAGACCGAGAGGAAGTATCAATTAAGCCGTCTGAAGAAGAGCATCAGAGGAACTCGCCACAGAGACTTCTGCTACTACTACAGGAAGGAGGTTGTTAACGTTATCCTGTCCCTTTTAATTACAAACATTGTCAAAGCCCTTTCTCTTAAAAGAAACCCACTTCGGCTGGGCTCTCGGGCTGGGAGGGGAGAGGAAGACTCTGTGCTGGACCGGTTCTTTTGATCAGTATTTGTTTCTTTTCATATTTCTTTCACAAATCTTCGTTTCTAGCTAGCAGTTTTTATAACATTCATATAGCATCAGATTTTATATTGTAATTTTTACGGGCACACAAAATACCACCAACATATTGAAAGTGAAACATGTGCCACTTGGCACATTTGTGCCACTTGGCACATTTGTTAATCAAGCAGGTCTTATGCCAGCAAGGTCTTTTGCCCCTGGGAAAATTGGCACATACTGAAAGGGAAAGTACAGACGCGTACTACAGCTAAATCTTCCTTCAAGAACTTTTAAACGCTGCTTTAAAATTATAATTATGCCATTTCTCTGTGAACACCTCCCCTAGACTTATGCAGGACTTATATGTCTTCATTTCAAGTGATGATGGTCTCGCATCTAGAAAGAAACTTTCCTGGCTTCGCGGTACAGAACTCCAGACTTAACTCTCTCCTGTGTTCAGTAGGGGATGGTTAAAATCGATATTCAAGAAATTCTGTCAGTCTTTCATGACCTTTACTCGAAAATTATAGAATTCTATATTCTCTTTAATTTTTCTGACTGTTTAAAAATTATATCTGACTGACATGTGACTGCAAAAATCACTAGGCAGAGATGGTACTTATGTCTGAATCAGTTTGAATTTCTCATCTTTCTTTTTATATTGTCCAAATCTCGTTTGCTTCGTTTCTTTTGAATAGCAGGCGATTTTTAGCACTCTTTTTTCCGTTATTCGTTAGTCGCCTTTTTTGTTTGTTGTTAGACAGCCAAATTTCTGCTGGCACGGACAATTGCTACGAGAGCAGCATGTAAATTTTGGTAATTTTTGGTAGTGTTTCAAAAATGTTTAAATAAAATTTTTAGTGCAAATGAAAAAGAAAGGAAGAAGAATGGGAGTAACCATAAATAATGGACAGACCTCCTTTTCTCTGAAAAGAAGAAGGGTTATAAATGCAGGAGAAACAGAAGCAGGAGGCGAATTACAAAGAACGGCAGCAGAAAGAGAGAAACAATCAATGAACTGCGCAAAGCGAGAATTACCGATTTCCACAGAATAAATGTAAGAAGAGGAGAGCAATTTGTTTGTATCTCTTGAAATCGTCGAGTGATTATGAGTGACTGGTAGCAATTAAAATTCCAATACATTTGTTCCTTGTAATTTTGAGAAATAATGAAGCGGATAAGATTATTTATCTCAATTACTCTAAGGAATAATAAAAAAAACCCCTATCCGCTTCATTATTTCTCGATTACGAATTTTAAAAAAATATATAAGGAACTTGACAGATAAGGAATACATTACTCTTTGATCTTCATATTGACGCAAATTGACTCATTTTACTGTGAAACTCTGTACAACTGCCAAGACTTCAACCTAATCTCACACCAAACGACTTAGGCCTATACAAATTATAAACAAACCAAAGTCTACAAAATCAATTTAAAGATTCAAAGACAAGTGACACAAGAAGGAAACAAACCCAAGTAAGTTCTCATTGCAACTAAAACCTCTTAACATTGAAGCCTCTCGTTGGCGCCAAAGTGACACTCTCCTCAATCAGTCTGAAACGTCATTTTGAAGAGGTTGGTCTCTGACAAAGGAGGAAAAATGTCGAATTATTATTTGATTAGATTTTTTATTTCTTTTTATGTCTTACAATTAATATCATTCGTTTTGGCTTAACGTGTCATCGATTTTGCAAAAAAAAAAAAAAAAATTAGATAGATAAAAATAGAAAAAAGGCTATTGTCTATTGACCTATCAATTGGGAAGGGGTTCGGAGGGGGCAGGTGGCCTACATCCTTGGCTCCTCGAGTGGGTGTAACAGCAAAATACATGTACACAGTTTTTCTTACAGGCAAAACACACGTAAATTCACTGCTGAGTATGTGTAACTTTAACAATACCTGACATAAATATACATACTATAAGAATGACTCACTGGGTAGTAAAAGGATAGGCTATTATGCAATATCAACCAAGCTGATAAAACTTACGCCAGTTTCTGTGAAACTTAAGAGGAGTTTTATTGTCGCACTGTACCTTGACAGGATCATTCCAATATAATAAATTCGAATATTTCGTAAAGTCTTAAAATCTTTAATAAATAATACATTAATCTTTGGTAATGAATGCATGTTGTCCTACTGTACCCATGAAGTGCTTGAATGATGCAGTGCTTAGAATATGCTCCACCTATCAGCCCTAGCTTATGTTATGACGTTTTATAGCGAGAGAAAATCATTAAAATCTTAAATAAATAGCTCCTAAGTATAAGAAGTTATGAGGGCACTAAGTTTTCAAGCAAGAGGAAAGTAAACGAAAAGAAATCGCGATTATAATTATGATAATGGATGAACTTACGTCACGTAGTAGTGAGCAATGTCAGTATTGCCAACTTGTAATGTCCATAAATCTTCGTGGAATGCTTATTAAATGCGAAATATTTTATGTATTGAAAGAAAAACTAGATTTAGATCACGATAAATAAGAATAAAAATAATTTTACAAGAACTATAACACTTTTAGCTACTGTTTTATAGTTCAGAATGATAAAATAATATAGAGGAACTTCTCGTAACGTCCACATAACCTCATAGAATGCTTATTAGATGAGAAAGATTCCATTAACCGAAAATATAATTGCATTTAGATCATGCTAAGTAACAAATGATAAAATTTTATGAATCTTATAACAATTTTAGCCAATATTTTTTTTAGAGATTAGAACTATATAATAGCAGAGTGAGACGATTTTTACCTGGAGTAGAAAGTTTACTAAATACGAAAAATTTATTTACTGAAAATATAACTAAGTTCAGATAAATCTAAATAACAAACAGTATAATTTAAAAAATACTATAACATAATTTTACGAATACTATAACAATTTAACTACCATTTAATAAAGAATAGAACTATAAAAGAGCAAAGGGAGACTATCCGCATCTGGCAACAATTGTGTTGTGATTGAGAAATGCAGTCTTCCCAAACTTCGTAGGAAGTCAATCACCCAGCGATCGTCTGTCAATCGTCAATCATGGCCCACTGGTTTCACAGGAACCCCCTGAAGGCCACGTCGGAGGTCAAGTTCGACCTGAAACTGGTGGCGTCGGACAGCCAGGCCTTGAAGATATGCAGGTGAGTGAGACATGGGTCCAGCACGAAGCCCTTTGGAATCAGCCCCTATGTTGGACCTGTCAAGTCGCAGCCTTGGCCCGAGCTTGTTTTCTCGTTGAATTTATATCTTTAATTTCAGATACGATTATTTTGAACCATGGTTTATGGATGTTGATAACTGATTGAGATTTATAGCCAGAGTAGCAAAATGTTGGCCAGTCCACCGATTGGCACCTTAGGCTAGGACTGTAGATGTTTACCAGGCCTAGGCTAGGCTAGGCCCGAGTCTATTATTAGGTTAAATTTATCTGTCTCCTTTTTCATATATGATTATTTGGACCAGTGGTTTATGCAAGGTGATGACGGATTGTGGTTTTTTGCCAGATTAGGTCATCCCAGGGAGCTTTCAATAGGCCCAGCGGATAATTTTCGTTTTCGGTCCGAACATCCCTAGCTTACTCGATTTTTTATTATATCTTTCGAATCTTCATAAAAAAGTGAAACGACATAATTCTCACAAACTAATATTTATTAGAATAACAAATAAAATACATGTAAATGATTGAGGATTTTTTCTAAGTTTCAATTTTGCAAAATGCGCTTAGGGACATTTGAAGGGACATTTGATCCCCCAGGGGCTACTACTAAATGGCAAAATATATTTGACCTCAAGGGCTACTACTAAACATGGCAAATCAGTGTAGATGAATCACTGTTTAGTGCTAGCCCTCATTTGGATTTGGAATTCAAACTGGAAACGAACTTTTACCAGTTTAGCTTCATCGTAGGCTTATAAATGTTTACTAGGCATAAACCTATTGGCAAGTATGGCTGTTGGAAACACTGATGAATTTAGATTTTTTAGTGTTTTTTCATGTGTTTTTAATGAATATAATGTTGAATGTGTGAATGTTTAAGATTAAAACCACCAGGCTAAATCTTGAAGTAGGCCTAGCCAAGGTCTGTGCTTCTAATCCCCTTAGGGGCTAGTGCCATCAGTGCATCTCACACACGGTGCACTGTAGGCATTACTTAAGGTTCTTTGCAGCATCTCTTCGGCCCTTAGCTGCAACCCCTTTCATAACTTTTACTGTACCTCCTGTCATATTCTTTCTTCCATCTTAATTTCTACCCTCTTATAACAATTATTTCATAGTGCAGCTGCGAGGTTTTTCTCCTGTTACACCTTTGTAACTTTTACTCCCAATTTTCCTTCCAGCGCTGAATGACCTCACAAGTCCCAGCGCTTGGCCTTCAGCCTAAATTGTATATTCTATTGTATTCTATTCTTTGCTTCATATAATTGTTTGGAAAGTGATTTTGACAAATCTGAAAGGTGTCTTCCCATTGCCAAATTTCTTAGGTTGTTTCTTACCTTTGGGGAAAGGTGTCATTAACAAAGCTTGTTATTGCCACACAGACTCTAAAATAGGCCTCTCTTACAGTCTTAAGTTGTTTCATACCTTTGGGGATAATATGAAAACTTGCATGCCATTCATTGCTAGACAAAGCATTGTTATGTCACGCTGTCATGGTTGACAGACTTGAAAAAACCTATTTTCAAACTAACTCCAGTAAGATCAAAATGTTAGGCCTACATTTTCGACAGATAATCATATGTGACAAAGTGTTAGAGACAAAATTTTATGATGTCAATGTGACCCTTAAACACATTGATACAGGCAAGGACAGAAATTACTGAAAGTGTGAAGTAAATATGATTTTAGGAAAGAAGCCCCCGCCATCTTGATCAGGCTATTAATAATTTTTAAAGGTTTTGAAATAGCAAATTTAAAATTTTATTGAAATACACTTTCAAGGTCAATTTAAAGTATACAGCACACCACCACAATACTACATGCTGATGCTGAATAGTACAAGTGTTTGCAAGCTGATTGGAATACCAACACATTAACATTGCTTTGCAAAATTTAAGAGGGCGTTGTAGCTATTTATAATAAAGTTTTCTGATGAAAATATCAGCATTTAAACATATGGAACTGTTACTGCCATCAGTCTGCTCAAAGCTCAGGCCATAATTTTTTTAAGAAAGTCGTAAAACCAATATCACAGTCTGCCAGCTGCTGACTGGGATATTGACCACCTTTTGTTTATGTTTTTGTTTAAGTTTGTCTTTTGTTTATGTTTATGCTATTTTCTGTTTTATTTGTGTGTTGACATTCATCCCTGAGGGGCTGGTACTATTCGCTGCACCCATTTTGCTCGTAAACTTGTAATTACCGGACTAGAGGGGTGCAGTTGTAGTCTTCACTTTTACAGATAATGAATTCATTGCTTTTATTTTATAGGAGCATTATCCTCAATGTTATTATTACTGGTGTTGTATTAGTTATCTGGTATTAGTGTCACTGTACTTTGCTGCATTGTGGGATTATGTGCTACACATCTCCCTAGAATCATGACTTGCTGTCTTGCCCTTTATTATGTCATTATTGTTCCAGGTATGGATACCCTAGACACAAGTATTGCTCAGGCAGTAAACATCTCTATGTAAGTTGCAGAGCACAGTAGTTTTGGAGCATCTCTGATAAAATTAATGGACTCTATAAAAGAAACTTTGGGAGATTCCTAGTATGAAGAAGTAGCTATAAATTGCTCATTGACATAAATGTAAAATGCAGAATTCCATCCCATTTTGTCCATTTACAGTAGATGCATTGGTGCTTGTGTGGGTTGGGCTTCTATTAAGAAACAATATCAGACAATAGAAGATACAAAACGAAAATAAGAACATACAAAACAGTTGTTGTTCAAGGGGGTTTAAGGCACAAAAAAAACTGGATTATTGCAGATAATGGTATTCAAATATGTATATAATAATTAAGCATAGTTTTCTTCTATGTTACCAGAAGAAAATAGTTTTTAAAGTCTTCTGCATGAATAAACCCCTTAAAACATACTGCGAACTGTTTTTAGTTTTGCCGCTATATTGAGCCATTGTCACACGATCACTGTAACATATGTCTCAGAAAAGGACTGTTTCCCAACTTCCAGTGAAAGGTCTTGGTTTTGTAATTAATGTTATTTGTTATATATATAACTATGCAACTTTCTCATTTTGTGTTAGTCTTGCCTCTTGTTCTCATATGAGGATTTTGATTTTTTTTAAGATCTTCATGTAAATGCATGGCCTTAAGGCTCTTTCTACACATAGAAGGTAATAACCTTAGATCCTCCTGTTTTGTTGCATTTTTGGGAGTATCCCCGTCACCCAGTAAAGTACAGGACCCCTGACTAAAAGGTAACACTACTATTTCAGATCAGATGCACAATTAGGACTGACTGACCAAGTGACAAAATACAATTAGGCTTATTAGTATGTGTAGAGCTCAGTATTTATTGTGCTAGTATCAGCCCTTAGCCAAACCTCGTCAGTTCAGGCTGTGTCCAACTGTACAATTTTCTTTAGGAAATGCAAGTTGGGAGAACTTATAAAATAAGTTTGTTTGTTCCATATCATTGTCAAGACTGTGTGAATTTAAACACTCTATGTGCAGAGTATACTTGTATACAGAATACCTATTTTTCCACAAATGCACCAGTATCTTATTCTTTATTTTTTATTTATAAGTAATTGTTTCCTCAATTCCTTTTTTGGCAGTGATCTGAAGCAAGCTAGAGCCAGACTGCTAGAACTGATACCAGATGCTAACCACGAGATTGACGTTGTGGAGCCAGCACTCACGCTTTACCTGTCTCTCTTGCGAGGGACAATCGAAGCTCCCGAAGGAGAGCACTCGGGTTGGAGTAAGATCCGGCATGCAATAAGATTTCGATGGACACACTCCATGTTGGGAAATACCCCAGAGTGAGTTTTACCCAAAATAAAGTGTTCGTTTTGTATGTTTATACTCAAATTTAATTTGCAGAAACATTGATTAGGTTGTGTAATGATACAAATTACGTGACCATTTTGACCCATAACCTTGGGAATGTACAATGTTGGTAGTACAGTACTGAAAGTCAGGTTGGATATTTTTTCACTAACTTTCAGCAGCAAATGGTCATGATTCATGTTTAACTGCAGAAGTTCGTTCTCTTTTATTCATTTCATCTTCAGGTCACACTATGATGCAGTGTTTGAGCTAGTATCAGTTCTTCAGAATGCAGCCTTTTGGTACATGAAACATGCTTCCAAAATTGCTGCGCAAGAAGAGTAAGTATTGTATGTTTGTTTCCTTTAATATCTGGTGCATCAGTACTTTTATCATGGTAATACTCTGCTTGCTGAATTATTTTGCTTAAAATGTCTGTTTTGAAGTTACCAATGCTTTTCTGTTAGGGATCTGAAAGTGACGTCATATTAGTCAGTTTGTTTGCTCAGCCCATTATAAGCTGTGAACAATAAACTGGAAAACGCAGATCAAAATTTGGGAAGGGGAAGTTCAGACTTCATTTTCAGTCTTCACCTCAATTAGTCTTGTTGGTATTGAAAAAATTACAGCACTATGACTTGCCTATAGCTTGCCTTATTCATCACTGACACTCCAAGATAGTTTTCATTATGTTGTCCATTATTTCACAGCACTGTATATGGTGCACTTAAATGTGTGAAAAAATAGTGTAGCTTCCAAGAATTTGATAAGAAAAGTGAGTATAGAAAATCAAATCATGCCAAAAGGTATGAGCACTCTAAGATGTATGCAGATATTTCGTTATTTGTGGGGACTACTAAAGCCTTGGCAAGTGCAGCAAACTGAATGAGTAACCTTATGGTAAAGTGGAGTACTGTGTGAATGTATGAACTGAAGAATGCAGATAGGTGGAAGATTATTCCTGTAATGCAGTGGAAAGGAAAATGTTCATACCTTTTTAATCAACTCTAGATCATGCTTTCATAATTATTATTTTTTCCCATAGACATGAATTGAAGCATCAACCACTATTTAGGCCTTGTATACCGTGATCATTGGCAGGAAAGAGAGAGAAATTTAGTAAGCAGTGCCATCAGATTGGTTGGAAAACAATAAGATTTCAGTGATAACACTTAACAGTTATTGCAGTAAGAATTGATCTCATTTTTACCCTTCAGTCTTGTGGTTCGAAAACAATAAGATTTCAGTGATAACACTTAACAGTTATTGCAGTAAGAATTTATCTCATTTTTACCCTTCAGTCTTGTGGTTCTTTCTTTTATTTTACTCAAATAGTCTTCTTCTTTATCTTCAGCTTTTCCCATCTTTATATGGGGTCGCTGTTTATTATTATTCTTCTCCATCTTCTGCGATCATGCAGCATTACCTCACTCACGGTCTTCTCCTGCATGTCCCTGTTAATTGTGTCTCTCCATCTCATTCTTGGTCTACCTCTCCTCCTTGTTCCAGGCACTTCCATATTCATGGTTCTTTTACATACAGAATCCTCCTCTCTTCTCATAACATGTCCAAACCATTGTAATCGTCTCTGTTGCAGCTTCTTTGATATTTCTGTAACTTTCACCGTCCCTCTTATGAAGTCATTCCTTATCCTGTCTCTTCTTGTCACTCAAATAGTAATAAAAGGATATAAAATTACATTCTGCATTGACCCTTGGACCCCAACTGTGCTGCTTTTTGCATGCCCCAATTTTCAGATTTTATTGAAAAGCAGAATCTTAGGGTGACCCCTGTGGTGTGAGCCCCAAAATACGACATGGTGTGGTCTCATAGAACTACTTTTTAATAAACAAAAGATTTGTGGAGCTGTTTACTTTAATTCTGAGAGTCATGTGCAAATTGATAAAAATTCCTTATGGTACAGTCGGTTTCATCAGAACTTGGTAATGAAAATTTCTATTGTACTGATGGAAGGATTGTTCTGCAAAAAATTAGAAAAATTTTATGGCAACTTCAAGAATTTTTAACCATTGAAACTTTCGAGTAAAAGATTCTTGGCATGGTACTACATTAGGAACATTTCTTATGAAGTTGTATTCTTTTAAAGATGTTAGATTATGGTGGCTAAAGACTTCTTTGTTTTGTAGTGTAAGTATGGACGAAGCAAAGATAGTACATCGAAGCCTGCGCAGAGGTGCTGGTTTATTGAAGTATGCTCAGGATGAATGGGTCGATAAATTGCTGGAATCCCCAACCTCTGGGAGTGATTCTGATCCTAGAGTGCACACTGCTTATCTCAATCAGTCAACTGCAGAAGCCCAGGAAGGTAATGAGTTCGAGTCTTGTTCTTTTATCACTTTTATGTTGTATTATTTAGTAGATTGTATAGATGGTAATTAGTGAAACAAGCCCATTGAGCATCAGACTCTTATAACTTCAAAAGTGATTTAATATTAAATGATAATTAAAAATGGAGTAAGGTATAGTTATAGAAGCTAGATAGCCAAGTGAGGAAAGACCAAAGGGAATGAATGAAAATTACTTGACAGGAAGCAATACAGCTGGGACTGAAGGCATTACTACAAAAAAAACCATTAATACTGTCTACATTGTGCCATTTACAGGCATATTGTAAGTGATACTCACCTTGAGGAATTGCTACAAATTATGATCTTACTGATGGGGTACAGGCAGTCTCTGGTTTACGATGGTCTCGACCTACGCTGTTTCAACCTTTCGACGCAATTCAAAAATATTCATAAAAAAATCCGGTTCCAACATAACACTGAAAACCCGACGTTACAGCGGTTCCGATATGAACTAAAACCTGACGTTACAGCAGTTCCAATATAAACTTAAAAACCTGGTGTTACACCAACCTGACAGTATGCAGTTCCAACATAAACCCGAAAACCCCACGTTACGCTGCCAATTACTTATTGTTCCGACTTATGCCAAATTTTGACCTACAGCAAGCCTTAGGAACAGATCTCAGTTGTAACTTGGGGACTGCTTGTATATAGCTTGCATGATTGTACTTTTAGTATAGAGTAAATGAACACAGATAATGTTAGGTTATATCAGTTAAATTGAAAGTAAAAGAGTTGCCTAATGAAGTGTAAATCAAAGAAGTAAAATATTTCATCTTATAAATGAGAAATGAACCGTTAGTGTTCCTGCTACTGCCCTTCTAACCCAGTGAGCATATGATTGCCACATTTTCACTATTTGCTGTTAATAAATGATGCAGTTGTAGTAACATTCAAGTATATATGTTTCCACTGTTTTCAGTTACAATTGCTCGAGCAATTGAGTTGAAACACAACGCTGGATTGATATCTGCCCTCTCAAACGAAACATCAAAGTTATTCACCACGGCTGCTGACTCTGTTGCTTCCCTTGAGGAAAAGCGATTTGGTCACTGGAGAAATTACCTGCGCTTGAAGGCAGCTCTGTATGCAACCTATGTGAGTTTTGAAGATCATTATTATGCTGTGAATGAGACCCAAGTCCCCTTGTTTGTCTTATGGGGGTCTCTGAAAAGGTTTCTTAAAGTAAACTGTGGAACAAGAATTGGTGAAAAGAAGCTGTGCTTGTATGTTCATTAACTGAAAGTCGGTTTTAGAAGTTTGGCGTTTTGTGAAATTAAAGGTTTTAACAATTTTTTGACAAATGTCCTGTGCCGTGTATGTAACGCAGATGTTTAATTTGAAAATCTTACTTTTATGTTATTTTAGTGGGTTAAGGTATGTTGCTGCTGTTTTAACTTCAACATTTCAAGTAGTATTTTAAAGTTTCATTCAGATTATATGAAATTTAGACTATATTTCTGAATGAATATAGTAGAGTTGATTAGCTATGAGGTTAACTACTTTTCCATGAATTATAAAGAGGAATGGCTGTCACTAGGCAAATTACACTATCATGTAACATCTGTGAATCAGCTATCAGAAGATGGAAATTTAAATAAGATATGAAATACTCCCCATTTGCAATCTCTTAGTTGTCAAGATCTTGGAGTTGTATCTGCAGCTAAACTTTCATTTCAGGCATACAACTATGCAGGTGTGAACATGCTGAACCAAGATAAATGTGGAGAAGCAATCCGGTCTCTTCAGGAAGCTAAGAAATGTAAGTTTGTAACTGTATTACTTGATATTAGTCTACAAGTGGTCTCACTTCATGGGCAACTAAAGAATGTGCGGTATTTTGGGTTGTAAATACAATCCAACCTCTTAAAACTGGCACCCTTGGGCCCAGGCCACTGCTGGACCACAGAAACCACCCCTAAAAATACTGATTTGTAAACAAAGTCTTCCCAGCTCATTCCAAATATATATTACTATGGTATCAAAAATAGAACAAAGTATCTCCTGGAAATGTTTACACCTTCGCTGTGTCTGAGCCTTAACCACTTTATAAGCTCACTGTGGAATTCTGATCTCATGGCACCTTTTAATGTTTTCCAGCACTTAAGACTTTCAGGTTTTCTTTTCAGCAAAAACCTAAAAAATCTGCTTCTTTTGCTTCTTTAAACCTGCACACCGACAGATACAGTATCCATTTGCAAAGTTCAAGTAATACAGTAGTATTAAGAATATGATAATTTTAATAAGACTTGTTTTATGTATTGTATGCAATTATACTTCATGCATTATTGTCATATAATTTATGAACACAGCAATCAGGTGCCATTTACATTCTTGTAATGTTTACATTCTTAAAATCATTGGCTGATTGCATTCTACCAACATCACCACAGCCATTTAGTTACTAAATGTAATGCATTTCAGAGATTTGTTTTTTTCATAAATTATAAGACCTGGTTTTAAAAATTCAACTTTATTTATAAATGCAATAAATTAAAGGACGTAAAGGGGTGATTTTGCCAGTATCGGATGCTGCCTTTCCGTTAGGTGAGGGATAAATAAAGGGTTTATTTTTATTTATGGAAGTCACCATTGAAAATTAGCAAATTTTTAGCAAATCGACAGCTAAAGCAACCCGTAATAAACTTGTGTTAGTTACGGTAACTGACGTTGGCAAATGGCTGTTTCTCGATTCCACGGTTTATGTCAGTACTTGCTGTTGTTTATGACTGAGTGTTGCATGTAGTAGTAAGTAGCTGTTATTAAACCTGATTTAATTTATGAAGAGGCACATTTAACCTAATGAACTTTTGCTTCTGGGCCTATTTATTAGTTGAAAGCTAACTCAGATGTAACATGCAGTATCATTGGTACCTTCTGAAACTGGGACGTGCATAGAAAGCTGAGCCTAGTGTAATCGACTGAAAATACACCTTGCACTATACACGATATATATGAAATCATGTTTTTGGACGAAATTCTAATGATCTCATGACAGTACACAAATTATGCTTCTTTTGTATGCTGTATATTTTTGAGTTTCATAGAATGTTATCGTTGGAAATAAACTGTGCTTGTGTATTTATGGAGCAAGCTTCAGTTCCGAAATCTGAAAAAATCCAAAAACTAAAATGAAGTGTGGCGTCGACCTTATAGCTGCTCAAGAGCTAATGGTGGCTGATTCAAAAAAAGTCCCAGATAATGGGAGTTGCCAGGTCATGGAGCATCGGATTTAAGAGGTTGGGCTGTGCTGTAGTTATTTTTTTCACCCTAAGGGTTGTTTATTAATCAAGCTTTGTCCACCTATATTTATTTCTGTCCATATGCTTAGTTAAAAATTTTTTGTCTTCTGATTTTAATATCACTAAAGGTAAAAGGTTACAAGCCTCATAATGTATAAGCTTATATCATACTTTAAATTGTGGATCCAAGATTTAAGGTTAAAGTGAACTGAGAACTTAACTTTGGCCATGACTTTTGAACTAAATGAGATAGAGACTTCATGATAAGCATCCATACTCTACTAACAAAGCCAGTGTGAAATGAAGTCATGGTCATGCCCAAGAGGTCAAAGTTCAAATAGGCATTTAACCTCAACCATTCCTTTTGAACATGACTAGATTAAACAAGATAAAAACTTTTAATACTTTCCCTATGTGCTTATGCAAAATCTCAGATTTGCAAACCTTTTAGGTGCCAGTATCTGGTTGCCATTATGCTAAATCATTTTTATATTCCAGGTTACGAGACTGCTACTGAACTGTGCAAGGAATATGCTCATACCAAAGGTCCTGGAACACAAGCAAAACCGAAAGACATCAGTTCTTCCGACGTGTGGCTCCTATAATTGCTAGAACACTTGAAAAATGTGAAAGAGAAAATGGGATGATGTAAGTTTTATTGTTTACAGGATAAAAATGCCTGTTTTATGTTTGAGTATAATTGGAGGATTTTGTCTGAGGAATATAGTCTTATTTGGGAAAGAGAGAATAAAACAGATGCAAAAAAGTAATAGTAATTATAAATATTTCATAGGTACAAACCAGTAACTATCAAGTTTTTACTTCCCCTCTCTCTCTGATTGTCAGTTAAAACTGAACTCAGCATTGCTAAAAAAAAAATTAAGAAGTCTACAGGTGGAATGGGGATTCTTCCTATACCCATCTCTTGGTTTGGTGCCTAATTCTAGTAAAAAAAATTATGAAAGCCATTTGAATTCACTAAGGGTATGCTTTCACAAACCAACCAAAAATAAAGGAATAGTTTATTAATTCTTTATTTTTTTTAGACAAAAACTAATACAGTAAAAAAGTTTGGTTATTCCAGGATAAAATTGTTTTGTAGTAGCAAGACATTAAGGTTAGATAGTTTTAACGAACATTTGCTTTTGTACTTCCAGATATCATCAGAAAGTTCCTTATGACCCACCACAGTTAGAATTACGAGCTACTTACGGACTGGTTGCACCTGACGACTACACCCTGCCTCCAGCTGCACCTCTTTGGTCACCAGTTAGCTATGCTGCTTTTGATCTGACAAAGAATAATCCCGAAGATCCAAGTTCTAAGTCTGTTAGTACTCTGTTGTGAGACGTTTTTCCTTTAAGATATATTTCCATGGTCTTCCATTTTCTTGCAGTTTGAAAATTACGTCCACTGATATAGCTGGAATTTGATTTTTGTATAAAAGAAAAAAAAAATTACTACCAAAACCACACCACTTAACTTAATTTTTTTTTTTTTCGTCATGTTCACTTCTTTCCTATATATTTTAATGGGATTCTCTTTGTGTCTTGCTCATAAAAGATTTGACTACAGTAATCTTTCCCTTATTTGCACTAATAGTCCAGTGTGTGTGTGCAGATTTCTGTGAAATGCAGATATGTAATAATGTTTGTAGCATATGCTACGCCACCCTAAAACTCTATTCTTGCAATTTGTTTAGGTTTGGGATGTTATAATGTAAAGGCTTCTTCCATCAAGGTAGACTCCTAAAATTTCCCATTTGTTCAGGGAATTATACTTTTCAGGATGCAAAATGACTAAATTGATAAGTTTGTGGCTCTCTGTTGCAACAGGAAAATACTCACAAAAGCTAAGAACTCAGGTTATTGAATGATAATGAAGAACCGTGTACATTAATAACAAAAGGTACTTAAGATTTTTTTTATTTCTTTCAACAGAAAGCTGCCCAGAAAGCTGAAGGGGATCTACCACCTGTCAAGGAGGCAGATATTCACCAGACCAATAAAGACCACAAAAATGATAGTGGCTGTAGTGTGATGTAGCTTATTTCCAATTTACAAGGTAATGTTTGGTTTATCTATGCATCATTTAGCCCTAATGTTCAGGCTTGATGGGAATCAAGCAGTTAGGTGAAGTTATGAATTAAAAATCTAAGATAGGTGTGTAAGCCAGTATTCTAGGATTTTATATGATGGATTTAGCCAAGCAACCTCAAGATGGGTTGCTACCAGTCAGACTTTGACTTGACCCTACATTCTCCAGCTGAGTTGCTTTTATAGGTCATTGTTCTAGCTTGGCCTTTATTGGCAAATGGCATTGTATGACTTGATCCCATTATTTTTGTAAGAGCCAAGGGCTAACATTAATTTGTTCTGGCAAGAAGCTGGCTTTGTAGTTGAAGTTATGAAGCTTTGTCAGTATATATTTTACTACTACTAAATACTTAAGGAAAAATAGGAAGCTATCTCTTTTATCTTCAAATTTAAAAAAACAGAAATAGGTTTTCTCTTCTCTCCAAATCACAAGAGTTGCACCATGAATGGGAAGTAGACTTGAATGCAACAGTGATTGTATCATATGACAAAATTAAGAACAAATGTATAATAAAAACGAGAAGGTTATTTCTTTCTCCAGATGTATGTCTTTTTGAAAAGAAAATAGATTTGAACAAACATTTCGTCACATGAATACTAATTTTCAGCCTTTAAATTATACAGAAAAATTACTCTAATTTGTATGTTATGAATGAGAATCAATCACATACATAGCCTTTACAGTTAACAGTAATTCCACATAGTGTTTATTAGCTAAACCATACTTTACATTTGATCTACTGTTCTAAAGTTATTAAAATATGCATCACCTCTGAATGGTAGCTCAGCAAAATCATAATAATGCAGATGATAAGTACAAAAGTCTTATAATTTGAGATGGTTCTGTATAACTTTTTCATAAGTTCATTTTATTTAGTGACAAGATATTGATTGTGAACTCTGATTTGCAAATTAAAAGTTTATGATATGTAGAAGCATCATAGTTACCAAAACATTTGTATATCTTGGGGGTAATTGGCAGTTGAGTTGGTTTTAACTACTAGTCCTTAAACTAATACGCTACAGTACAGTACTTATTTCCTTATTTCATATCATACAATATGTTGGACAGTATTTTCAGTTGAATATATATAATAACTTTCCTTTCAGGTACCGGTGACATGATGAGACTGAAACATGAAGACATCTCACCTGATATCAGTGATAATATGCAATGTGCTGTATCCACTTATTTGTGACATTAATATAACTACTCTCTTTGTTAGTGGTGAATGTAAGTATCACATGCTCAAGCATCAGTTACTTTTATGAAATGCAAATTCAGATGTCAATTATTCAAAAATTGCAGACAGATATGTCTCAAGTAAAATAGCACATAGGTAGAGAGATGAGTCATGTGATCATTTGTACCTGTATTTGTTCATACAACTGAACATTTAAGGATGCATTATGTGACAATGCGTTACAGATATATCGTATACTTTATGTAGCTTATATATATAACAGATTGTATAAGTCAGAGACAAGGTTTTTGAAGTGACACTTTGCGCATCGTCTTTTGTGTCCCGTGGTAGGTCAGTAGGATAAAACAGTGATTTCAACTGTTGGTTTTTATTTAAAACTTTATAATCGCATATATGCAATATATAGAAATCTTTTAAGGAGGCATATTATAGTAATTTTGTTAATATATTTTACTGCAGATGCAACAGTAATTTAATTACATTATTGTCGGTGCAGCTTCACCAAATAAGTCATCGAATTTTATTTTCATAGGCTAACCTTCCTGTAAACTTGAAGATTTTATCCTTTAACTATCAAAATTAGGTTTGTAAAGCAGCCGTAGTTTCACACTTAGTACAGTTGAATGGCAGTACAGAGGCTAGGTAAGACAGGAGTCTATACTGCTACGAGATTTCGTATACATGCAATGAAATCTATTTGTGATATGCATCTTAGGTTTTATTCTCTGTACTGTAACCATTAAGAATTCATAAAGTACTGTAACTGTTGAGAATTCTTCATGTCAAGAAATTACACTTCGTCTTGAACTTTTATGGGTCACTATTTTGCCACTTATATATTACTGTAGTTATGGTAGTGGCCAGAGAAATATGGTCGAATAGTAGCACAGGAAAGTCTTTCTGGACAGTCGACCAAAATCTGTTATTTTAACTCGGGCTTCATGAAATTCATGAAAAACAGAACAACTGTCAAAGAGGGAGGGAGAGTGGTCTTTTACTGCAGCAACAAATGACATGGTTCATGAAATTAAAATTTTGATATAAAAGAAAAGAAACATAATGTAATGATATCCCAGATAACACTTATACAGGTATTGACATAGAAGTGGAAGATGTCATCTTGGAGTTGTAATATATCTGATCAAGTTCTGATGAAACTTGTGAATTAAACAGAACTGATTTAATTATACTGTATTTCACAATTAGGGAAGAGAGGTAACTTACCTTATGGCCGAAAAAATGATAATTTGATTCAGGAGTTTTATGTTATTGACCAGAATATGAAAAGTAAAAAATGGCCAGTGTTATTTGTCACTTTTTACTATAACTTGTCACTCTCTGCAGCTTGATTTCCCGTTGAACCCTTTTGGGTTTATATAGTATGTTGACTACCCTTAAGGGTTTTCAGCTGAAGATTTAAAGAAAGAGTGGCACTGAATATGACTATGGTTGGATACCAGTAGATGGTGTGTGAAGATTAAACTTTTGTAAAAGGAAGACAGCCGTTTTGAGTTTGTCAAAAATAAGGGTGGAAGGTAAGAAAAAATGCAAAATGAAGAAGAATTTAGGATTATTGAGGACGAGGAGCAAGCTGTGTGAAAGAACAGAGCCTTTGGAGCACTTTGTCATTGTGGAAGAAGCAGATGTGCCATTTTCAAGCATTGATGTAAAGTTGACAGAAATAAAATGCAAACGACAGCAAGGAGTGGGAAGATCGGCCAAAACACCACTGCATATGTGTAATGTCAGTGGTGATGAAGAATGATTGCCATAAGCCCTTCAGTTAGATTACTAAATAGACAAATAGAAAATAGGGCATCCAGGAGACCTTTCCTAATGGAAGCCATATTTGTGATCTGAAAAAATAATTAAATCCATAGAATGAAGAAATAGGAAGGGAACAAAGCTTCAAACTTGTTTGGTTATGAAAGTCAGCAAGATTAGAGCTGTCATTTTTACAGGAGCAAAATCTGCTACTATTATTTAGAATTGGATAAAAACTTTCACTGGCAGACTAATATGCAAATGATTCCTATGAAATTCTTCTCAAGTTGTCAATATGAAATTCTCAAGTTGTCAATGAGATAAGAACTACACACAACCCAGCCTTCAGGTTAAGCTGTGTAATATAATAATCTCTATGAGATATTTGCTCTCTATATTTCATAACAGGAAGCGCTAAGGATTGTACACTATAGGAAGGAGGCATGATAAATTTAAGTAATTTTTTTTTATAAAAGAACCCATTGTCTTTGTGTAGGTCACAACAAAACAGCTTCCTACGATGGAATGCATGCTGTATAGATCAGATATTCTAAAACCAAAATTATGCAGACCAGAGAGAGGTGCTGAAATGTATAAATTTTATATCCATCCAAGACATTAAACCGAACTATGTCACCAACAAGGGATGTTATCAGACCTGAGTTTCATATTCTGAACAGTAACTTTCCATGGGGAAGTCGAAGGGAACATCTTGTAAGGTGTCCCACAAAGTCCTATGAAAAGTACCATAGAAGTCAGTTTTTAGCAGGGATATGTTGTGGAGAAGATAATAAAGGATTCACAAATAATACAGTAGACAGAACACCTCACAGGGGACAGATACAATGTTGAGTAGTTGAAAGGTTGAAGTGAAAAAAAATATAAAGAATTGGGGTGTGTCAAGATTATATTATTAATACTGATTTTGTTTTAGTCAAGAACAGAATGAAATTGTGTTTTGATGCTAGTCAGTGCAAAATTCTCTCAAAAGAGAATACACTCAGATTGTATGTTGCAGGTTGTTAGCATTTGACTATCCTTTGAAAATATTGAGAATATGGATTTGACAGCTGAAAGGAAATGATATTTTACTATTACATAGTGAAGAGCATTATATTTATTACTGCTTCTTGTTTTCTTCAAAGATAAAGCTTTTTACTCTGTTTTCTTCAACGTACTGTATTTACTTGCATATCATTTTATCTCGCTTATCGAGTGACCTTTGAAATACTGCCTCATAAAGATGCCTTTGGTATACATAGAGTGTATTGTGTGTGTTCAATAGAGGATAAGGTTACCAAATGTTCTGCTTATTTAAAGTTGCCAGAACCAAATTAAAAATATAAAGAGGCCATGTACCACTGTGTTTAGTTTTAAAAGAAGCAACTGTCATTATTATAAAAGTAGCAACTAAATAACAATGAAATAGTTACACAGCTCTTTTTCTCCCCACATAAGCTATTTTGGTCATTAAAAATTATATAACACTTGTTTGCTTGTTAGATTTGATATTTGATTGTAACTTCTAATTGTAAGGTATAGTAAATGTTCACTCTTTTTTCACCGCAATGGGGAAAAAGAGAATCAAGAAGTTCAGAGGAAAATTGAAGTTGCAGCTAAAGAAACAAACTGTGTGTAGGCTGCTAAACTCTTTGGTATTGGTAAAAGCAAAAGGAAAAATTAAAGAGAACAGGATTTAAAATGTGCAAATTTTGAATCTAGATTTTAGGGGCTGCATTTAGATGAGAGTGGTTATGTGGGTATTTGAAACTACAACACTTGTTTAAAAATTTGTTTTTTTAATGCCATCCATTGAGAATATTATTCCTCAGCATTTTGTACAGAACAAAATTTTTTTAAATGGTTATTGCAAGAAGTAAAATGCCTTTATAATATAATTAAAATTCAATAAGAAATCACAAAAATCTTTTTGAATTACAAAACCTAAATGACCAAAAACTGTTACTGGCAACATTCACGAGCTGCTGTTATGTTGTTGAAATAATATACATAGGACCATATTTCTACAGTGTTTATTGTTCATTGGTAATTTTTCTCATTATTGATTTCCTAATGCATAAATGTGTTGTTTATCGAAGTAATATATACATATACATATATATATGTATATATATATATATATATATATATACTGTATATGTATATATGTATATACATACATATATGTATACTGTATATATACTGAAGGCTTAAATTAACATATGCAAATGACAGTATAGCCTAGGCTAGCTTTTTATGCTGTGGGGTACATGCCCCTGTCTACACACACACCACACACAGAATACTTCATGTATGATGTGACCCACTGAAATTAAACTAAAACCTAGGCCTCGGGAAATTATGTGATATGCAATTATATACAGTATTTTTTCTGATACATTCTGTAATATTTTACAAATATAAACTTTTACAGTATATTGTACTTCCACATGTTGGGTTGAAGTTATGCATACTTTTAAATTTTAGTAATGTACTCTTGGTGCATATTATGCTTTTATATTTGCGTCAGTCTTATCATGATTCAATTAAGTTGGCCAGAACTAAAAGTATTTTAGGCTGTGAAAGCATAATGTGCAGTTTGTATTTGGTGCTGTTGGTAATAGCTGATTTATGCCTCTGTTATTTAAATTTAAATATATATATATATTTTATGTTGATGAAGCAGTGTCTGCATGGGAGAAAATCAGTCCTTTGTATGTGTATGTACTCTTATTTTAGGGTAATTTATTTTGATTGATTTGGGCAAAGTAGTGTAATGCTGTATGATTATGTCTGTCTGTGAAGGGGAGCGCCGATGCCATAATGCCCCATTATAAAGTAAATGACTGTTTCCATCTTATGATTGAAGGGATTTTCTTGAAATTTTTACCACTTATTCTACAACTAATAATGAAAATTATCTCATGGGGAAATTTAGAAATTCGATCTTTTAAGTTGAGTTGATTTGCCGTTGAAAAAAATCATGGTGTCACTTTTCAAAATTAATATATAGAATTAAAAGTTACACAGAAAAGCAATTTTCCCAACAACAAAATAAAATTATAATTATACTACACTTTGTAAAAGTGTAATTGAATTTGGTTCAGTCTTCTTGGAGAAATAAGTATGTAGTTTTGAAAAAAGTGAGGTTTGAGAAAACAGCAAAAGAAAAATATTTTTGGATTTTCAAAAATCCTGAGAGAATCTGGACAACTAGAGCAGGTTATCCTTATATCATTATAACCCATTTTCTCTGACACATCCTGTAGAGAGAATGGGATATTTTAGTGGTTGACAATTATTTTTCAATGTTTTTTTTTTCACTCGTTTTACGTTTTTTCTTAAAATTTGTCATTCACGGTGCTGTGGAAGCGATGAACAAAATTGTCCATGAACCAATCTAAACATTTTTTTAGCCATAACATTTCAGGATATGTTTATTTACACGTAAAACAGTCCAAAACAGTGAGTAACTCTAAAACTTGATCCTATCCAGGGTCATTCATAGACTTACGTTTTTTTACAATTTGTTGTTCACAGTGCCACAGAAGCGATGAGCAGAATTGTCCTTGAACCAATCTAAACATTTTTTTTTAGCAATAATGTTTCTAGATGTTTATTTACACATAAAACAGTCCAAAACATTGTATAACTTACTTAATCCTATCCTGAATTATTCATACAGACCTTTTTTTACAATTTTTTTTTTTTTTTTTTTTTTTTTGTGGCCCAGTGTCACACAAGCAATGAGCAAAATTGTCAGTAAGCCAATCTAAAATTATTTTTTAGTATTATCGCTTCAGGATATGTTTATTTGGGCATAAAACAGCTAAAAACTGGTAGTAACTAAAATTCAACAATTAATTGAAATTCGGCAGTCGGCGCACCCCTTAAGCCAAGTGAAACTGGAAAGTTGTAGCCATATATTTATTGACATTGTTACCTAATTATGTCACAATTTCTGTATGTAGAATGTGGACTTTTATAAAATTCTAGTTCATTCCAGTTGACTAACATTCAAAATTTTGACTCATAGTTTCACCATGCTATTAAAATTTAATCTAAATAAGTAAGCCAATATCAGTATTTTGTTTTCAGACCCTGAAAGCTGTTCCATTTTTCTTGCTCAGTAAGTTTCTCTCATTTCATGATTGATGCTTTTGATATTTGTTTGTGTTAGAAAATATGCAGAAATAGAAGTGTCAGAAGAAGAGAGTAAAACCACTCAAAAGCTCTGAAATATTTGCAACCAAGGTTTGAGTAATACCCATCCATTCTTCAGTACCTTACCCTTCAACCAGTCAGCAGAGCTCACCATCTGTCAGCACATTTGTCCTGAGACAATAAATTGAAGAAAAATCTGAATGAAACGAATGTGTACGCTTCATTGACAGGAAATCATAACAAGAAAAAGCAGAGTATGAAAACTGATCAGAAGAAAAGGTAAAAATGCATTTAACTTGCTTTTGAGTACATTCACCTGTAAGTATAGCCTCCATTTTAAATCTTTTACCATATGATATTCACTTCATAAGGTTCATCAAGTGTTTTTGATACAGACAGAAATTTTTCATTTAATAATCTTTGATGTTTCAATTTGAAAAATGTGTGCTTATGTAGCTTTAGGAGGTTACACCAGATTCAGAAGTTGTTGTATGAGGTCAGATTGGAAAAAGTGGAAGAAGTGGACATAACTAAACTTCAGGATTTATAGTGAGCCACTGAAAAGCAGTTGTTAGTAAATGAGCAGGGCATGAAACATTAACACCAGGACTCCAGGGAAGAGCCAGAAGCTCCCAGTGTATTTGATGTCATGTGTCTTTAGGGCATCCTTTCCCAGTTTGGAGTCATTATTAAGCTCAAGGAGGTTAGTGTGATCTTAATGCTTTAGGGAGCATCCCTACTGAATATAGTAAATGCAGTTTAATATACAATACTTTCCTTTGAATCAGTCATGATGGAATGCAGCCCACTGTATAGCCAAGACAGATTTTACCATTTTTTAAGTAGTCTACCCAAAGTAGTTAGAGAGAGAGAGAGAGATATCCAATTTTTTCAGTCCTGGTATTCTTCCTTGTAACTGCAATAGAAAAAACTATGGCATTACCCCATTCTATGGCCATTAATGATGGTATTGAAACAAATAGGGTTTGGCTTTTGTACAAAATCTGAAGAAATTAATTCAACATCATATATTTTACAAAAGATTACTTGCCTTATACCAAGATTTTGACAGTAAGGAAAATGAAAGAGAGCAGCTTAAAAACTTTGGTGAATGTAATCTGGAAAAATTACACCTGATCACTGTACAGACAGGCAATAAATATACACAACCACCTTCGAATAAATACTAATCATATACAGTACCAGTACAGAGAATTATATGCAAGTGTCCTCACTACATATGTCAATCAATTATAATGGATGCAATATGATAAAACTTTTATTTGCACAGTTGCTAAATACAAGAAAACATAAGATATGCCTATTTCATAAGCAACCCCTATTGTAAAAAAAAAAAACCCTTAGACCAGCATCATATCATGTCCGATTTATTTAATGGACTAGATTATCAAGAATACGTATTAGAGGAAACTCAATCATTCTAAGAGAAATCAGACAAAAAAAAAAAAAAAATTGGGATAAAGAACAATTATTTGAGTATTTTCTTAATATATACTTTTGTGACAACTTATTTGTGCTCACATCATTTACCTAATTTGCTATGCATAATAAGTTTCACTTGTTTTTCTTTGGCAACCTTAGCAATTAAGATACTTATATAATTTCATTATTGCACAGACATACACACACATACATATTAATACAGTACAGAGTTCAGTGTATGCTTCCTCTCGTCAAATTTCAGCAAAGCAGATGTTGCATGGGTGAGATTTGGTTTGATTTGTGATATTCAAATAAATCTTAACAGTAAAATAAAAATTCATAAATAATATTTAAAACAGCAGTTTGTGAGATCTTTGTATGGAACTAATATTCAGTTCAACTAAATATAAGTCCTGAGCAATATCTGTAAAATTCAGTTGCCTGAGTTACTGCAAATGGTCTGTGATCCCTTCAACCATTATGTAATACCTTTTTGACAGCATTCACATTTTAAGCCTTTTAATTTGTCAATGGTTATGATCTGAAGTGGATGTTACCTTTTTTCATTTTCAGTGATTAATGTACACAAACTAATATTGTGTGGGTGCTTATTGTATAGTAATAATTTTATCTACAGTAAGCCTTTTGGTTACTCACCTTAACATAAAAAATGAAGATTTCACCAGTAATCATGTTACATTAATATCCAAGGTTTTCAGTAACTCAGACTAAATATATCCCAATACTTATGACATGGAAAGCATTAACTGAACTTTTCCTCAAGAACTTAAAAATAACTGTCAACTCATTCAATCAATAAAGAGTTTTATTACACACACACACACACACACACACACACACACACACACACACACACACACACAGCATAAACAATTATCACATACAAAATGTTCTTCACAAATTTTTACAATAGTGATTTAATCTACTGTCCAATTATAACAGAGAGCTAATTTCTTTATCCTGTAGATAGATCAGATCTGAGAACTAATTTAATGTGAAAAATTAGGAACTAAATTTGCCAATGTAATGCTAAAGAGTTCTCAGACCCAACACCATTGCTACAGAATTCTCTAATTGTGTTTGTAAAATATTACAGAAAGTATACTTTATAAAAGATTGACATTTGTCTTTTATCAAGCATTACAAAGTATAATTTACAAAAAGACTGATAATTGTTTAACTAGATTTTAGTTCACATATGCAAAATGGGAAAATGATAATTGCCAACAAAATTACAAATAATTTCATTGTATCCTACCTAGACCATGATTCACTGAGCAAAGACCTAAATATAAAACAAATTTCTGTCTATGAATATATTCACTCAAACTTTCATTCAGTCCAGAAATGCATTACCTTAGTGTAAGTTATTAATCATTCTTTAAGTACAAGCATAAACTGCAGGATAATTAAATTAATACTTCTAAGATCAAGATACTTCTAAGAGTGGAGTCGGCAATACTAATTTTGATTTCTATTATATTTACAACTAATTCCCAATTTACATTTCAAAACTTTTTGTAATTCGGTCAAAACTTCAATATACATACTCAACTTCCCTTCATTAGTCAGCGACAGATAGCTTAGGTGTGTTACTGGGTACTTTATTTTACTAGGAGCCAGTTAATGCAATAAGTTTACAAAATGCTTTCAATATTGTACAGTTACGGCAGTAACACCTATCTGACCCTTGGAGGTTCCTCGGCAGATCCAGAATTTTTCTGAGGATAACTTACTCCACACTACTTCTCGATTATGAGCTTAGCATTATTTTTATCACTTGCTGTAAATTTAGTTTTCCTGTTGCTTGCTCAATTTGGTCTTCTATTGAAGGCAAAACAACTTTGTTTACATTCCAATATAAAAAGCTACAAAATACAAAAACTCAAAAGTGATGCACCAGAGTTTGCCAACAACAGAAATTTCTTCCATTTTCATAAACACTGAGAAAAGTAATTATAAATTTTTTTTGCACCATGAAAAAGTACAGTATATTTCTTCTCTAATTATATATACTGTATTTTACTGATATTTCCATCCATCACTGCTTAGAAAAATAGGTAGAAATTTGTATCTATTTATAGCAGTTTAGTGATAATTCATTCAGAATGCTCCCAACTTTTGGGGAAGAGGGATTTAAAGCATCCCCAAACACCCTTCAGACATTATCGTAAAGCTACCTGATAGCATGGAATTATATTATAATTTTCTGTGAAAGAGTTTTGCATGACACTGAATTCCCAATTGGTTACATAATTAAATTACTTGAAAATTCACTAAGTTTTTGACAAAAAATTAGTTTACAAAAATCTTGGTAAAAGAACCTTTTCATATCTTTCATTCCTCTATGTATTTCCCAATAAAAATTCACAGATCATTTCCATATCCCACCTCTAACACCTCATATTCAGAGACCTTCGAGCAAGTGATTACTTGTGTAGAGAATGAGTGTAAACTAATTTTTACTCTCCATGTACACAAACCACCTTGCAGGGTACAATGTGATTCTTGTATAACCTGTGGGAACACGGATGTGTACGAAGTTCCTTGGGGAGTTGTAAAAATACTGGGTTACTTAAATTCCATTCAACTACTCTCTCTGAAGAACAACTGACAATTCCACAACCTCCATGACCGTTAAAATTGTCAGTTTATAGAATACAGTAATGGAATATCTGTATTATGAAACAACAGTGACACCTCAGCTTAACTGACCTCAACCTAGCACACCTCTGTACTTAATCAGCTGTGATATTATGATTATTTTTTTGCTATATTGTGCCCTTCTTATCTCCACAGGCAGGGAGTCTGTGATTATGTGTACAGATATTAGAGATATAGGTCAAAAACACCTGTCTTGAAAAATCATTGAAGGATGAGCATATAGCTGATAAATAATTACAGGACTATGTAAAATACCAAAATAAATAAAAACTGTTCAAGGATAATGCGAACATTTGAATAAAGGGCCAGTTGACTTCATAAGATACTGTACATCAGTGGAATGCAGAAATGTAAACATGAAATTAACCAAAAAGAGCAATTTACCAAACTCCAGTAATTTATAAGTTTTTATTATGTGACTAAGTAACTGAGATTTACTTGCTCTGTGTATCTGACAGTTATACTCTCTTTCAGCTTAATGGTATATACTCTTAATGTATGAAATAACAAGTCTCCTAATGCGCCAAAATCATTTTGACTGACCTGACCTCAAAAAAATGTACAGCTAGACCACAAGAACATGGAGGTGTATGCTGTGTACAGGAAGGACTTCCTGTTGACAAACTAGGGTAGATCACATCATCTATTCAGTGTATTAAAAATATATTTTGGCACTATGCTAGCCTCCCTATCTAGGGGATGCATTTAAAGCACTTCGAAGATAGGCTGGGTCTTTCATAAAATGTTAGAACCAAGGGCAGAGCCAGCAATGCCTACATCACAAAAATGCCATGGGAACTTTTTTTTTTTTTTTAAGTTATTGGTGTCCTTACAGCCCTAAAGAGGTCCCTCGTCTTTCAGTGCAATGTTAGGGTCCCCTGAGTTGCACACAAGGGCTCCCTGGTCTTGTTGTGTTTCATTATAACAACTGTACATTAGTTCAGTTTCCAAACTAAAATCTCTACTTGAATGACCCCACTGAAATATCTAGACACAACTTTTAAGAATTTTAAATACTAAATGTTCTTTACACAACCCTATGGCCTCAAACTGGAACACTTTTTGAACTAACCGTATACAGTATTACTTTCCATCCATTCTCTCTCCCACCCAGCTCTCTGTTTACACTGACCTTTCCCATTACTCCACTTTTTTACCCTTCATTTTTAAATGAATCCTATGAGCTGGCCATACAAATAAAGAAATCAGACCCTGTGGCCTGGTACTACTTTACAATAATAATCAGCAAACGTCACGTTGCTTCTACATTCCCTTTCCAGATGTATAAGCAGTGGGATTGCAAGCATAAACTTTGGAATGGAACAGATGTGGGTTAGTTCTGTTTCCAGTGGTTCACTTTTTCTTAAGACTTGAAAAATTATATTACAAAGTTCTTAAGATAAGTCTTCCTGGAAGTTTTGCTGTATCCAATATAGGCCCCAGTACCACTACACCCGAAGATGGGCCTGTCTCAGTTTTATTTTCTCTGAAATAGCCATACCTCTAACAGCAGGTGTGCAGAAAGGTTTCCATTGTTGCAACTTTTATATTTTGAAAAAAAGGTACATTTTCTGCAAAAAAAATTTGGGTTTCACCCCTATATGCTGTTAGGTGAATTTCTTCCTAAAACAAGTCAACAAAGAAATAGCACTAGTCTCATATTTATCATAATGTTCTACACCTACTATAAGAAGAATCCATAATGCATATGTTAATGATGTACAAGATTTATAAGACTTTGTCTTATTGCTCTTTTTGGTTTATTTTCAAGTACATTTCATTTCTGATGTGAATACATGGTATGTAATCAATGTACGAGTGTTTATACAGTTATCTGGTCCTATTCACTATCCTTGCAACAACATAATTCGAAGCACAGCCTTCACACGTTACTTTGCATTACTCTCGTTCTTTTTAACTTTAAATTTTAAGTTTCCGTTGAAGTCATGGCTGTGAATCCGTACTCTTGACTCATGTATTTCATACTTCAGTTCATTATTTTCTAGAATTATTCTTGAGATAAATGATATTTGGCAAAACTTTGTTACTGGTTTTCAAGTGTACTTTTTTAGATAAATGCTTTTTTCTGATCAAAATTTGGCATAATTAAGGGATTTGATTTTACTTTTTAATCTAGTATGCATGTAGGGAGTGTTCTGCACTATGCAATATATTCCAATTTGATAATATTAATGGGGTAGGCATATAATGTTCCACAGCCCTTTTTTCAGAGCTGATGACCAACATGATTCTGTTTGAAAATACTTTAAAAAGAATGAATATTCATTACCACCCTGTTTATACCTTCTAAATGTAAGAGACTACCCATGAGAACATGAACAGTTGCAAATACAATAATTATGTACCTTCCTTGAATTATGAAAACAAATTAACAAAAATACGAGCAAATATTCCATCTATGCCACTGATATAATTTCTTCTTATGAGGTACTTCTTGAATGATAACATCTACTGTAGCTATAACTAATGAACCCCATTCTCACAAAAAGTCTTCTGAGATTAAATAATGTCACAACACAACAAAACCTATTTCAATGTTACATAAAATTTTAACATTTTAATTAACTCCAATATCACACATACAGGAACAAACTCTTTGTGTGTTCAAGTAATAACATTACATTCCCAATATCTTGACTCGTGCTTTTAAATTCGTAAAGACTTAGATATATAAATATTACAAGTACATTATACCTTCATTTTAGCTTTCTTACCCTAAAAGAAATCCAAGCATTCAGTATTTGTATAGCATATCACTCTTACTATGTCATGCAAAAGCCTTTCCTCTTTTCCAGGTAGTATCTGACAAAACTTGAATTCATAATGCTTTTTGAAAGTCAGATATCATAACTGTCTTTTGAAAGTACTTTGATGACACTTTTGATACCCAAAGAAAATTTTAAACAAATGCAATACATCACCTGAATTAATGCTTACAAGAGTATCTGAGGTAATGTGGATTTTCTGCATTCACAACACCTTATTAAACAAAGATATTAATATACAGCATATAACAATATGACTCAACAGGCACGGTTTTTGCAGGGAAAGTTTATCCAATAAAACTAATGCACTGGTCATGTGCTGCTTCAGGAAAGATTATGCTATGCTGTGGAGCTCTCCGTTTGTTTGTAATCTCAACAGGCAACAGGGAAAGTAAATTTAAATACCTGGCTACCACACATAGTAACTTTGTAAAATAGTAACTTTGATTTTACACCAATAGAATTTATTTTCAAGACACAACTGATGACATGAAATTATTTACTGATTATCCTGCAAGTTCAATTAACGGAATTCTGTGTTTGACTATGTACTTTTTCAGTTACTTTCAGTTCAAAAAACATAAATATCCAAACTTATCATTAGTTTTTAAAGTGCTTTGTACAACCATGCTCAAAAGACATACAATTACATAAAAACCTGCAATAACAACATAGCACGTGAATATGCAGACTTCTTGAGGAACAATTATGAACAGTCTATAACAATATTTAAAAAAAAATCACTGGACTGGCATTATATTATAATGCTTGAGAGTTTATGATTGTACCCCTTGCGCATTCAGTTCTAAAATGTCACACTTTGAAAATAAGAAGAAAAAATATAGTTAATACAAATACCCTCATTGTAACACTCAACAATTTTATCAGTAGTCTAAAAACTTGGAATTTCTATTCACTACAATTAATCTTATCTGCAGAAGAGGATATTTGTTTTAGAGGCAAATTGTGGACGGCAGCTTTGTTTTTCTCCCCATGACTCAAGAGAGATAGAGGCACTGGTTGTGCACTTTGTAAATCATCATCATTCTAGATTCAGGCATCCCCACGCAAGAACGGTTCAGACAATTAAATAAATAACCTTGCATGAGTGGTGCATGAATTTAGAAGCAATGGACACTTCTAGTCATATCACCAGTATATTGCATAATTTTTACATACTAAACAAATTGTATCTACAAATATTTTATCACAATCCATATCTCTTTATAAATGATATGCAAGTGTAATTACATGTCTTCTAAAAAAAAATTCTCTATGTGTTTGTGCTGTGCATTTACTCCATGTATGAAAGTACAGTACTGTATATGAAGAATAATTCATCTAAATATACATGAACACCCCAAAAGTTCAAGTTTCTCACATTGTAGCACAGCTTTATCTCCACAGCTCCTTTTGTTTATATATGGGCGTTGTCACAAACGCTGCACAATTAGAACCTTCCACATTCTAACAGCAGTTGGAACAATAACACAGTTTCTTTGAAAATCATATGGACAATTCAGTACACAACTTCAGTTATAAAGTAATAATTATATTGTTCGCAATCATCAACAAACTGCTCATACACATATCTAGAAAACATCAGGCTTTCTGATAATCTAAACAACCTGTTTATTTAACTATCAATTTCTTAGGAAGTCCTGAGAACTTTTAAGAACTGCTAGGCAGTAACTTTCACAATCCACTAAACTGTATTCACTTTTTCTCACATGATCAATAAAATGCACTAACTACTCGACACTCAAACCTCACTCACTTCAGGTTCACTTCTCGTTTGTTTGACTGCAGATGAAATATCTTGCCCACTGTAGTTTCCATATTCACTCTGTTCACTACCAAGAGTAAATGCTCCTGTGACTTTGGTACCATCACTAGCTACTGAAATCGTGGGTATCTCTAGACGCAGTTTATCTCTCGTGTGTCGTAGCTGGCCCAAGCCAGTATTGGTAGGAGATGACTGTTCCATTTCATCATCTATAACCAAATACTTATTCATGTGTAAATTACTACTGCTGTCTCCTGACTGGGAAGAGTCTGGTATCAAATGAGGTTCTGCCATTTCACTCGCTATTTCGTCAGCAATGGGATCAGGCAAAATATCCCTGTGATCCTGTTCACTATAGTATGTGGTTCCAGGGAAAAAATCGGATGCCGAAAAAGAGGAACTTGTAAATGTGAAGGGTGACCCAGACGATCGAATGAAAAACTCACCATTTTCTTCTAAAAATCCTGAAAGCATAAAATTATTGTTCAAAGATGTTACTCTCTCTTACAGTACTGAATTCATCATTATACAGTACAAGCCAGTTTCATAAATCTCTTGTCTGGCTGAATAACAAAAATTATTTAATTAGTAAGGTAGTAACTGAGAAGTGTAAGCTGTCTTTAGCATCTGTGCACAAGAGGCATGATTACTGTTGGAGAAAACATAACTGACTTACCTCTCCTCCAGTGTCAAAGGTCAATTCATGGAGTTAGTATCCATGAAAATTTGGGGAAAAAAATCTACAAATACTTTTATGTTAAATCAATTTGACATGTGCTGAATATCATACCAAACACTATCTCTTCCAGCAGCTGCTACATAGTGGCAAACAAAGGAAAAAAGATTGATACAGGAAAAAAGATTGTTACAAGTGGATTAGTTGCTGCACATCACACGGGCCATAAGAAATGTATGCAAGAAGGGGAGCTGGGAAGAAAGGAACCAAAATCTCAGCACAGTAGAAGGAAGAGAGATATACTGTATCCAAGACAAAAAATTGGCTATGGAAAATTACGAAAAGGGCAAAGTATATAAAAGATAAAATTCAAGAATTAAAGTTGATAAGATGCTGCTGGCAATATCAAAGGAATATTATGAAAATCTTTTGACTGAAGAAAATGAATGCAAATTGGAGGCATTGGATTTTTCTTTACTCCTCCTCCTCCTCCTCCTTGCTCATTGTGAAAAGCTGACCAATGTCGATATGGCTGCAAGTGGTGGGAAAGATGAACCCTAATAATAAACTCTACTACAACTTGGTCCTAGATCCAAGTCTGCATTTATTCATGATGTTTATGGACAGCTTCACTTATTCTCGTAAAGTATTTACCAATTTCTTATTATTATGTCTTGTAACTTCTGTAACAGAAACACTATTTTTGCTACATTTAAGAAGAACCCTACTTCATTCTTAAATACAAATACATGAAAAATAAATAGGTGCTGGAAGCTACAAGTAAAGAAATAACTGCAGTGACAAAGAAAAATGGAGGGCTACATTTGCAGGGTGAGTGAGTAACCTAACTCTGGAGTATTTAGGAGAATTGCCATAAGAGTCCCCTGACTGGTGGCTAAAACCAAAGTTTTATTATCCTGCTACTTGAAAAAACAATTTGCTTTCACCCTTGAGACCAATTGATTTGAGTGCCAAATTAAGTGAAACACATGTATCCATTTGCCAAAACTATAAATTACCGACAGTTAAGCACAAACCTTCTGCAGTATCATCGTAAGCTATAGACCCTAGGGTATAAATAGGTGGCGGTGGTGCTGGTCTGGTAGGTTTCCTGTATACATAATCATCCATGTCTCCACTATCATCTGCTACAAAGTCATCACCTAAATCCCAGTCTGAAAAGAATAGTAATATAGAAGTTTTTATCATCCCTACAAATGGGTAGTGATTACAGTATGCCTTGTGCAGTACACTGGAAACAGTAATTAAGGTTCTTTCGAGCAAACCCCTCAACCTCATTTTCAGTTCTCACTTAAGTACATATTATTTGGGTGTGCCCTATGAAAGAGTAGCAATGTGTCTGTTCTCATGAAACAATTTTTTAGTGAGGATAAGAGTAGCATTATCACAATATGAAAATGCCAGTCAATTGGATTCACTTTCATGTATAGTCTGATACAGACTTCTAGTTCAGAAGTGGCTTGAAATTTTGTGTGAACATCACCTTGCCTTGGATAATTTCTTTTATACAAATACTGATTTTTCCCCTTCAACGGAGTGTGAGATGGCAACTACCATTCAATGAATAGCTGACTACGGATAAATAAAAAAAATTGGGTAGGATAAAGGATGGGTGACAGGCATGCTCTTTCCCTTAATTGGTAACCCACACTTGCCTTAAAATACTGTATGTTCTTAATCAACCTGACTCTGAAAATGTGAACTTAACTCTGTAGGGCAATGGTGCCTATACTACAATAAAATAAAAACTAGATTTTTCCATTTGATATTCCTTCAAAATATTAAACTCTTTACACACCTGCTAGGCTGAGGTAATCTAGAGATGACCGTCCCCAAGAACGACGGTGATGGGATTCAGTTGGTGTGGGCTCCCAGGACCTTGGTTCAGGGGGATACTCGTATACACGATGATGGCGCTGACGTTTCCACCTGACACTTTTCTTTAAGCTCTAAGAATACAAATCAAAGCTTTCATATATATTAATAAAGAACTTAACATTATAAAAAGCAAGTGTATTAACTTGTAATAAATAATTTTATTGGTGTCTACCAAAGACAGAAAGTGTCATCATCTTCCAATGTATGACAAAACATTATCTAAACAAGTCAAACTTACAGATTTGTTTTGAGGACTCTTAAGAAGGGAGTGGGAAGGGGTTAGGTCTCTGTTCCATTTAGAAGGGGTAAATTCTTCTTCTCCGCTCTCAGAATCATCACTGCATCCATCATCGTAGTCTCCATCTTCAGCCTCCTCCTCTATCACGTCTAAGGTGTAATTAGACTGCTGACACTCTTCCCCAGGCTGTATCCGAGATTAAATAATAGTCAGATTATAAGTGATTTCAAGGATTTACTTCAAAATAAGATTAAAAGTAGAGCTTGCTTTAAATGATCACACTTCTATAGCTTCAGATGTGTGTGCATACAATAAACATCAACAGGAAAGGATATGAAATAAGTCTCTTTTTAAGCTAGGGTTCAAGCTGAGATTAAGGAGAACAAGTTCAATGGCAGCTACAAAAGTCCAGATCATAAGAATTCAATTCTGGTTGTTGCTCTTTGAATGCACCCTCTCATACCAGAGAACTAAGAGTTGGGGGCTGTCAAGAAAATATTTATACTAAACTAAATACCAATTTCCAGAATCACATGCTATAAAAACCTACCATCCTTTGTGGTCACAAATACAGCACGGTAACAAACTACATTACCTTAACAAACTGAAAGTAAAAATAAAAAAATCTTCACCTACCTTTGTTTCTTGAAGGTCTTCCCCATCATGCTTTTCCTCATCCTCCTGTTTGCTCCAAAAAATCACAAACTCAAGTTAGCACAAACACAAGTTAGTACGTACATGCTTACGCTAGAGCATAGGAAAATGTTGAGCATTACTGCACCATCAACCCCTAGATGCTAGGCTAACTTGAAAGGCTGCCAGTCACCACAGCCACACTATTCAAAAGGTCATTCCTCATATAAAAGAATCATGCAACAAATATCCTGCACTCACCTTCAGGTGGGTTCAAGGACATGCTAAAAGCCAACATTCTCACAATATTTCATTTAAGATATACTTTAGATTACCTACATTTTTTTATACAGTATAAAAAAAGTGGTTGTACTGTACTCTAATTATGAATAAAACCTAAGGTTAAAAATTATATTTACATTTTGTACATACAGTAATGTGATAATAAGCCATAATAACAATGACCATCACAAGAATTACACAAAATCAATTATATATTTTTCAAGAATGAATCCTATACAATTTTGAAAGTTTTCTTTTTCTGCAGTTCAAAATGGATCCAAAAATAAAATCAAGTATAATTACAACAAAACCCAAGAATTTACGAATATCCAAAATATATACAATTATTTTTCAATCCCCAAGCATAATTACAACAAAACTTTCAAGAATTTATAATTACCCAAACTATACACAGTTATTTTTCAATCATAATGTTAAATTCTGCAGCATTTCATGATTACTTAACTTCAGTACCATATTTCTTCTAAAACAGTTAAAGATTATTTTTTATGATCATCATGCTACTTGTAATATAATCAAGGATTATTCAGAGGACCTAGAAATGCTCCTAGGCCTTCCTACTGGTCTTGGTCTTGCTACTACTTTCGTGATTAACTGTTTCCATCCCTTCTCATCACATATCTCAACCATCTTAACCTTTACAATCTCTGCCTATTTTCCAGTCACTGGACATCACATATCTCAGCAATCCACATTCATAATATGAACTCTCACTGCATTCTGGCCATGAACCTTAGCATTCCACTCTTTTATCTTTTTAACATTCCTACCACCTCTTTTTTCAAATTATGCTTGTAACACCAAGTCATCCGCATATACCAAGTCCCAGAGGCTTCCTTTTCAGATATATCTCTCTAACTTGCCTCATTTTACTATAATAAGCAGCAAGGGACTTGAAGGACACAAACATTTAACTCATACTCCTCTGACACACCTGGCCCTGGCCTCACTCAATATCTCTGGTACAGTGCATCACTAGCTCTCTTCATCCTAATTAGTCTTTCTAGAAGTTATTATATTTTATGTAGTTTTACTTAAATTATTAGTACAGTAATGAATTTTACTCTGCTTACATTAATTAGTAATTTAAGATAACCATAAAATTATTAAAACATGACATCACAGCAATAAGTCTTTGAACATACTACCCAACACCATTAGTATGAAACATGCAGATAAACATAAAGCATGACATTCCTGATATAGCACTCTAATCAAGCCACTTCTGTAGTGTTATACTGAGGATTCTGTTAATTTACAAGGCCACATAGTGCACATCATGGGGCCTACTGCAGATGGTACTAAAGGTTCTTCAGACCCAGCTACCTAGCTTTCTAACTTCTGCTTTTATTCTGTTTCCTCTGGTTTCTCTCCACCTAGCTGTCCAACCCCTTAAACTCTACCTTGCTCTCTCTATGAACCTAACCTTTGGGTGAGCCCTACAATATTCTAGAAATGACACACTGGTTGCATGTTAAGTTTAGGCCCTATTTTATGCACTCTGGTAATACTGCATGGAGTGTAGAATAACAGAAATCTCATTACAACAAGTTGATGCATACAATTAACAGAAGAAAAACACTACTGTATTCATTTCCTATTAAGACATGAAATGAAACTGTGACTGTACAAACATACACAAAATGCAAGCAAATATGAGACATACAGGGAATTCCAGAAGAGTATTTAAAATAGTAATGTATATTTCATACTAGGGTATGTAATACTTACTTAGATTCGTAATATACTAGGAAAATTGTAAGATGACACATCAACTAATAATCATTGAAATTCAAAAATGCTAAGGACATATCTTATGTTCCTGGTACTCAAAAGTGAACTGGATCAACCCACTGCTTCTAAAACTCATTCTGGGGTACAGATATATCAGTGTTTTTTACTCTAAGGGTGTTCTCTATATCGTCAAGCGTGAAGAAACTTTGACGATTGGATCAATATGAAAAGATGAGAAATGAGAGAAATCAATTATCATCTGTTCCATCAATATCTCTCATTCACAGTCAAGCAAAATTCACTGGTTTTTTATTTATCAAACAGAAGTTAATATTCATCCTACTTACACTGCAGCCATTAGGAGTTGTGATAGGATCAATCATGGGTCCTAAAGAAATCTGAGTGTTTGGATCTATGGGGTATCCAACAAGTGGGAGTAACTCCATGAAACGCATCTGGGTATAACATTTACCTATTCCAATAGCAAAATAATCCTCCTGCCCTCTCATTCATGGTGGGCTTCATAATCTCATTTCTTCTAATTTGAGTTTGCCTAGTCTTAAGTGTGTTGATTAATTTAAGTCTTGTTACATGTAAGTAGCTAATAGTTTCATATACAGTATTACATAATCTTCATTTAATATTTTCACATTTTACGATTACTTTGGGAAAGCAGTGTCACTATTTAGCAAGGGTTAGGGGTTACATGTAGAAAAACATTTTTAACAATTAACTCTATTTTTTGCATCACCCCAGCTAAACTTATTTGATTACCTTCCACATGAATTCCCCACTAGTGGACGAACTCTCTTCATCACTCTCAGAGTCACTTTCCCAATCTGGGGTGTAGCAAGGGTCTCGGGTGTTCATGCGGAACTGAACATTGCTTAACTTTCCAGGAGTTAATGCCATGCCATCATCATCATCATCTGAATCCTCTTCATAACCTGGTTCTACTACTATATGCTCCTCTATATCTTCATTATCGTTTATCTGAAAGCGCAACATAAAATCCATCATATTCTATACAATGAAAATACATTAACAAGTCAATGAGAGATTTTACAATACCTGTTATGCAATAAAAAGTTATATCCTGTCTCAGCTTTCTGAACTGACAGTCTCATTTAGATTTCTATAAAATCGGAGCTTTTACACCTCATAATTTCAGTAAATGAATAAATGAGCATGCGTATGCCCTCAAAAATCAAAGTCTGATACGATTTTAAAAAAGAACTACAGGTATCAAATAGTGGCTACGTCTTACTGCTCCATTCATGATGTTTTATTACCTGATATTTCTTTGAAGCCAGAAATTCTGCTGAAGTCATCTTGTTGAGGTCACTTAAATCAGAAGCTTCTGCATCATTCATCTTGGCAGTGCTAGTTCCTTCTTTCAAATCTGGGGCTAATGGTGGCTCCCCCACTATACTGGTTTTAGCAGGTGTCCCATTCAGCTCTTCAGAATCACCAGAGTACAAGCGGCCTAAAAAATTTAATTTGATAGGACGCTCTGATTCTAGTTCATCCTCTTCATCATCACTAACCTGCTTGTTTTCCTCTTCCTCCTCTTTTTCACTAACATCATCTAAGCTCTGCAAATGCTCACCTGCAGCTGGGTAATTCACATCATATGGGAGAGATATGTGTTCTACGGGCTCAAACAGCGGGGGTTCCTCTAGACTGGCACTTGGATGGGATATTGTACTCAAAGCTGAAGTGAAGTACGAATGGTAATGTGGTACCTGAATTCCCTGAGGAGATTCATAATTTTCGCTGTTTTCCTTTCCTCCATCTATATTTTCATCAGATGTAACAAAGCCATTGACTAACCCCTCTCCAGGTTTAGACTCAGAACCTCCATTACAGGTTTGATCCTCAGCTGCATGATGACTATCCCAAGATGCTTTGTTGATAGAAAGCTGCTCTTGGTGCCTCAGTTCATCAAATCTTGAGCTACTAACTGAAGGAATTGACTCTAGTGCAACATCATCTGAATCATCGTAGGGGAATGGCTGAACATCTGATGGATCTGGCTGCTGCTTATCTGTCATAAATGCCAAATGGCTCCTGGGTATCCCACCTTCAACGATGGTGGCTTCATTGGTGATTGTGTCAACGACTAAAACATCATCAGCATCTACGTCGTCACCTTCGTAAATCTGTATTGAAGAGGGACCATTTTCATTTTCTAGATCTTCAAGAATGAGACTATTATGGGTATTCTCTAAGCTTTTAGGTTCCTCTTTACCATCTACACTAACTTCTGAGGTAGTTGTTGCATCCTGTCTAATGACAGGGGAAGAAATGAGGCTGGTGTTCACTGTACCAGATTCTTTATCTTCAGTCTCATCTAAATCTTCTGCAAAAGCAAATTCACTTAAACTAATCCCTTTATTATCAGCATCACAATTTACTTCTTCTTTGATGACAAAAGTATCACTACCCTTTTCTGCACACTGACTCAACATATTTTTCAATGGTTCCTCTAGTTCCAAGCTTACAGACATAGGAAAACCAGAACTGCTATTGCTTCTGCTCACTTTCCTAACTGGAGAATCATCTTCATCTAGAAAACTTTCCTCCTTGATTGGAGATAATGTTGTTGTGACGATGCCTCTGTAATTAATAACAACATTCTCTCTCTCCCCTGCTGAAGGATCATCAGGCTCACTTGGTTCTAGTTGGTCTCTTTCATCTTGGAGGCCACCTAATTTCAAGCTCAGCTCAGCACGCAAAGCATTGATGTCCTCTGGCTTGTAGCCTAGAACTTCTTCATCATCTGTAGTGTTGTAAGATACATAAGTACCTTCATCATCTAAATTAAGCATATCTGTAGAGGAATAAGGGCTTTTGGAGGATGATGTATCACTTGTGGGACTGGCTTCCAGATCTTCCCTAGAACTTTTCAAGCTTGCAAGTGTAGCGTCACTCCCACTGCAAGTGGCTTGCTGTAAGAGCTGACGAGTCTGAAATGCTGCCTGCTGCCAAGCCATCATTTGCTGTTGCCAAAATTCCCCATTTTCTGCTTCATCGGGTTCTACGGCAGAGTCCTGACTTTCCCTGGATGACCAACAGTCTCCAGCCTTGAATTTTCCCTGGTAAGCACTTGGGGATAAATCATCATCATCCCTCAAAATTAAATTTGTTTGGGTAGCAGGTCCAAATGATTTCAAGATTAGCTGTGCAGATTCTGTTGATGTAACAGATCCAATATTCTCAAGATTTAAAACATCTGGAGCCTTAGTTTCCTTAGGTTCCAAACCCTTCTTGTCCAAAGTTTGTGTTGTTGATGATGTGCTGTCCTCACAAACTACAAAAGTTTCATTGACCTTTCTGGTAAATGACGCACTATCAACCTCATCTTTATCAGCACCTGATTCCCCTGTACTGGACAAATTGCCTGGGACTTCGCCTGATTTTACAACTTCTGCACTTGGACTTTGACTGACTTCAGCTCTGACAAAACTCTGGGCCTTATTATTCGTGGCAATGCCCTCTAAGATATCACAGCTGTTGTCAACTGACAATTCTCTCTTGTAAGTAAATGAATCCAAAGTGTCAGTAACACAAGAGCTCTCATTACCCAGAACATCACTATTTCTTCCTTTTTCTGTAGCACTACATTCTAAAGAGGAACTCTCGTTATCCTTTTCAGACATTTGCACAACAGAACGTGATGATATTATATGAGATTCAACCATTTTACTAGCTGGAGTCTGAAATGATTCTGAGGTTTCAAGTGATTCAAACTCTGTCACTACTGAAGGGGATACCACTGTAAAAAATGAGTCATTAGACTTGGACTGTACCTGATCATAAACTCCTAAAACTTCACTTGAAGAAAGGGGCTTAGAAGACTCACTCATACCATTTTCTTGAGAAATTCCTTTGCCGATACTTATGGTTGAATCAGAATCGCCAAAAAATAAATCTGTATTAACAGTAGGCCTGCTTGTATCTGCAACTTGTTCTATGCTATCATCTTTTAATATGTTTTGAATTTCACCACATGTGCTATGTTCAAATGTGCTACTTAGGTCTAATATGGACTTTTCTGTTTTTTCAAATTGTGCTTGACTATTAAATCCACTTTGTTTTGCACCAGTAGAAGTCAGATTGAATGTTTCACCCAGTAGGTCATTGGAATCATCCATTTTGATATCAAAGTCACTTGTTGAACTCTCTTTAAAAATGACATCAGATTCACATCTTTCTTGATTCAACCTGTCTCCAAGAAATTCATCCCATTTCTCGAGATCATATTCTATATTATCTACATGACTAATTCCATCTTTACTAGATTCCAGCAATGTATCACACTCAGTTTTATTTGAATGACTGGTAGGTAAATTTGGTGCTGTGGATTTCACAGCCTTAAATAAATCTAGCGAATAATCCTCTAAAGCCCCAATGACAACCTCCTCTCCTTTGATAACTTGCTCTGGCTTATAGCTGGGTGCTTCTGATTTTCCAGATTCCACATTATTATTTTCATTCTCACAGTCCTCTTCATCAGAACTTTCAATGTCACTGCTGCTGTCATTACTGCTACTACTACTATGACTGCTACTGCCACTGTCTTTACGGCTTCTCTCACTCTGATATCCAAACACTAGTCTCTGCTTCACTCCTGAATTATCTGGGTCAACTCCAACTACTCCACTTGAAAAATCCCCACTCTCTTCGTTGTCTGAATTTTCCAAGCTGGATTCCTCACTGCTACTCATCTCCTCTATTATCTTATGTTCATCACTTCCTAATACCTGTGGAGCTACCTCAAATGAGGGAGGTTTCAATGGTGTGCTTGACAACTGAAGCCTTGGATTTTCTTGAACAAAGTCTAAGAATTTGATTATTTCTTCCTTTTTACTAGTAGGCTCCTCCCTTTTGACACTATTTACAAACTCTCCACTCTGTTTATTTTTCTTCCCCATATCATCTGCCCTTTGGTTTTTGTCAGCTTCACACAGTGATGCTTGCAACTTGTTTTCTTTAATGTTTTCACTAAAGGATACTGACTCACTTCCTTTTTCATTATTAACATTACTATCACAAACTGAAATGTTTTCTGCAAACACCACTCGAAATTCTTTTGGCTGACTGGCATTAACAACTTTCACTGGGCTATCTTCTGGAGGTGGACTAGGTGTGCTCAGTTTGACAGATGAATCATGAACAACGATATCTGGTAAGGCAATGGGCTTCTTCTCTCGAGATGAAACCACAAAATCTGGAGATGCTGATAAAGCTTTGGGTACCACAGAGTTGTTAACAAAACCACTAGAAGATTCACTTTCCTTACCAGGAATGGGATAAGCATTAGGGATCCTCTCCTCTGTACAAGCAGAGGAGATAACTTCACCTAAAAAAGGATCCTGTTCACCATTTTGTTTATCACTGAAGATATTTGAATTATCAGAATCTACACTAGTTGCAAGTTTGTCTGTTGATCCAGCTTCCAGAAAATCCCCTTGGATATCTGACGTGCTTAATGGCTTATCGAAATTATATTCCTGACCTCTGAATTCTATAGATGATGGATTCTCACGACTTGCTTCTGTTATTATCGAATACTTATGTTCTGCCTGTAGTCTTTCCAAATCTCCCATGAACCTGACGTCTCTCAGAGCTTCTCTGATATTTCCTTCACTCGAGTAGGACTTCTCTGACGCTAATGGTTTGTTGACTGGTTCAAAGGCTAGGGAATTCCTCTGACTAGCATTATCAGAATCACTTCCGTCATCTACTACAGTCAGCCTCATGAAATCTTGGACACTCTGACTTTTCAAGCGCACCATTTCAGTAAATTCACCCTGCTCAAGTCTCATAGTGAAACCCTCTTCATCTCCCTCAGACAAAGATCTGGTCAAACTTGGGTGGCCACTCCCACTCATTGCATGCACCAATTTTGACTCTGGCGGATGAGAAACAAAAGAATCTTTCCCCAACTTGAAATTAACGCCATCCTTTTCAGGTGACGTCACTGCGGTGCTTGGCTCACTTTTCTCTCCTGCAAGATAGTCGTCCAACTTCAAGATGGCATCAGTTATTTCCCTTGTTAAACTGTCCATTGGCTGACCAGGTTCCATTCCCAGCCATGAAGGCATGGCTGACCCAAACTTGGCAGCCATTTTTGCATCTAAGTCTTCCACAGAGCCATGTAAGTTCTGAAGGCTTGGAGATAATGCCCCACTCATGTGACCACCATAAGGAGTTGATAAATTGAAGTCACTCTCAAACCTGAAAAAAGCAAAGAGGTATATGAACGTTCTACGTATTCAGCTTCATTTTCATTAACTAAAAGTTCTTTAAAATATGTAAACAAAAAATCAGTACTGTTTATGTCAAAAGGCCTTCCTACAGTTGACAACTTTAAATGAGGGCTTAAAATTAGGGATAATAACCAGCTCCTCAAAACAAAGTAATTCAGCTGCGTGTGTGGTCACTATTACGAATTAAAAACAATATTCTTCAAATCTATAATTTAAATGCATATTAAACGTAAATATTACAAACAAATGATCAAAGAATCTTTAAAAGCTAGCACAAAGTGCTTGCAGAAACTGTTGCACTGAACTGCAAGAAATTCAAAAACTAAACTCACAATGCAAATTTAACCCAAATGAATTTTCTTTGTAAGTGACTGGGTGTTATCTGGTATTGTGGTTGTCTGGGTCACTGACCCAATTTCTCCTGATGAAAATATTTACGAACTACTTAAAACATCTGAAAAACTTAGGATGTAAAGTTCAAAGTTTAAAAAAATGTTTATGCTACCATTAACAGTTCTTAGACTGATCAATAAGACACTGTACCTACTGTATATCTGCTATGACATTATAAACAGAGACATTACATTCAACATATGTAACACATTCTTTTGAAATCCTGCACCTCAAAATAAGTCAAAATTAGCACATAGGAATGTGCCAACTTCAACTGGCAATTCATGGGCAATATCTAACTTCTGCATTGGATCGACATAATTAGTGTTGTAAGGGCAAAAAATAAAGATTACCAAGTAGTTTAACTTGGCCATAGTGTTATTCTTAAAAGATTCTCCTACAGCTCGCCTATCAGATTTGCCATTCAGTTACAAGGTGGGGAGAGGATGAGAGATATGAGCAAGGCAAAGTGAAAGAAGTTGAGCAGTTCAGTTAGCAGAAAAAAAATATGTACAGATTTTATGAAAGTTCCTGCATGAAGAAATTTCTAATCAAACTTTATTATTTTACTGTATTCTATTATATATTATGAAGTTTTTTGGTGCTGATATGAATTATTGATGTAATGCCTGTTTAATCTTCACAACCATTCAACCGACAAATAATGAGCATGTTTGCAGTGAATGGTGACAATTTCTCATTAGAGGCGGAGATGCTTTATTGACATTTCATCTATCAGTGTTCTAGGGTCAAGGGCTACTATGAATGGATAAGAAAAAACCCTTTGCCCCCAACAAAAAAAAATAAAAAGATTATATGAATAACTCAAAATGCATGATGGGAAACTATATGTGGGCAAGAAATAAGTAAACAAGTGAAACTCCAAAGATCCAGGTCTAAACAATCTGGAAATAAAATTTCATATATTATTATACTCAAGACCAGTTAGAAATTCACCTCAAGTCCAGTGTATTTGCACCATGAGTGATGCTGTGATTATGAGACTGGCGCTGCTGTAGTTGATTCCATCGAAATTCAAAGTCATTCATTGAGGTAGCATCATGGGAAGTTACAGACTGGTTTTCCCAAAGGTGCGACAATAACGAGGTAAGATGATCTATGGGCGGACGTGACGACACAGGAGACCAACTCAGTTTCATGATGTTGTATCTGAAATGCGTTTAAGTGCTAATAATGACACATGCTGCTTACAAAAGTAACAGTAACAAAAACTGCAAAATTATGATGATCTATCTTTTCCCAAGTGGCTAATCATGTTCTAAAGATATAAAGATGTACAGCAATGACTTACATTTTCTCGGCATGTAATTCAAGGCCTTTTGGGGGTTCCAGGATGGTTGAATGATCAATAATTACATCTTGTATGACACGATCGTCATCAAGATTGGTGTAAGGCATCAATCCTCGACTAGCAATTTCCCACATTATGACTCCAAAGCTCCACACATTAGCAGGCTTTGTAACCTGAATGGGAAGAGATGCATGAAATGTCATACAAAAGATATTCACAGAGTGATAAAGAACAGAAGACAACTATTTTATTGCACAAAAAAATATACTTAAGGCTGCATTAATTCATTTACATTATCTAAAACCACATACACTGACCAACATTGCAAAAATATTCCAAATACACTATGGTCTTTGCACTGTCACTCAGAAATGAAACATTGACCAACAAAATACTAACAAAAAGTACAACTGACCTCTTTTGTTTCTATAGTGGTATCTGTGCATTTAAGTGTTTCCGGAGAGCACCATCTTAGAGGTAATGCAACTTCTCCAGCACAATAATATTCAGCCTGATTGGGTAAACAAAAAATGGTTACAGGAAAGAAAATTTTTGAGTAATTAAAAAATATGTGAGGTTTTTGTGCTATATAAGCCACGTATGACAACCAGTTTTTAAGCAAATAATTAGAACTCTCTTCCAAGCCACACCATTTAAAACTGTTTTCAAATCAAGTTCATTATGCACAATACATCACCTTATAAAAATCTATGTTGTACCCATAATCACCAATTTTGACCGTATAATCCTCATCAACTACGCAGTTTCTTGCTGCAAGATCCCTGTGGAAAAAAATTCAGATGAAATAATCAAAACACAAAATATTTGGCTGTGGTGCATTATGCTGTGCTTCTAAGGCCCCATTCTTTTCTCCTTTACTAAGGAATTTCAGGAAAGATAAAATAAGGAATACAGTACAGGGCTAAAATTAACTGATTTTTACATTTGCCACATTCTTCCTAAGGAACACCTTCCCAACAAAGGTAGCCACAGAATTTTGGACCTTACAGTAAAGGAAACAAAGATGGGGTCCTTTCATTTTCATATGTCCTCTCATGTTGACAAAGTTAGATTGACCCAAGAGCAACAAGTACCATAAAAAGTAACAATTATTCCATAAATACTGTACACAGATAAACACAAAGTAAATAACTAAAGCAAGCTGAGCATCAATGCAGGTAGATTCATTAGGGATCTTAGACATTTGAAGAAGCCAAAGGCTAAAACTTACGTGTGAATGAAGTTATTGGCATGCATGTGCTGGAGTCCAGAAGCCACATCCAATATCATCCGTAACAAAGCTGCATCTGTAAGTTTCTTGTCGTTCCGCACCACTGCCTTCAGATCTCCCTAAAATGATATTTAGGTTAAAACATACAGTCATAACACCAAATTCTCTATGACTAAATTGGCAATAATGTTATTACCATTAATGGAACATCAAAGCAGTGAACTCATGGAATGTAATGGAATATCAAATTAAGGCCAAAGGCCAAGAGCTGGAACCTATGAGGTCATTCAGCACTGAAAGGGAAACTGTGAGTAAAATAGTTTCAAAGGTGTAACAGGAAAACCTTGCAGTTGCACAATGAAACAACTGTTATGAGAGGGTGGACAGTGAACTTATGCACAATAGCTTACAGAACTACCATTCCACTGGTGTAACTCCCATATATATTTATTCATTAAAAACTGGCCTGTTAATGCATCTAACAATGATTCCTAATACATGGCATGAATAAGAAGATGAATTATTATGTTTAAAAGACTGTGAGATGAATGATCATGTTTGAAAGATTATTACCTTGGGACAAAGTTGCAATAATATCAAAAAGGGTTCTGTTTCTAAACACTGAGCAAGGACTTTCAAAACGTTTGGATGAGTGAGGTCCCGGTAAGGGCGGAGCTCATGTAGAAAATACATTTGCTCGGTGGGAGTAGCATCTTCTCTGAGAACCTTCACAGCCACGGGGGTCTGCCCTCGCGAGAGGGAACTAGGGCTCAGGGACGATGATACAGGAGAATCTCCTTTCGTATGATCACTGTAGATCCCAGTTGCCCGCCCTTCCAACACCTGGTAGAGAGAGTTCATATATCAGTCATAACCTAATTAGTATCAATAAAACTAATACAGTACAGTAATGTATGTAAGTACTCATCCAATACTGGGACATGTAATTTACTGGTATAAAATTAAACACACACCTTATGAGAAGTTAAAAGATATGATGTTTGTCTTTTAATCTGATAATGTTGTAAAGAAATCAAAGCCTACTTACATGGCCAAACCATCCCTTCCCGATTTCTTTCACATACTGGAGTTGATTTCGCGGGAAATTCTGATGTGGCTCAGCTGAAGAAAAAAGTATTAAAAAATTATACCAACACAAATACCCTGTCTATACTTAGAAGGCTGGAGAAATAACTAACCAATTATTCCATTAAACTGGAAGGGCAAATAACAACAGAGAATTAAGCCCCAAGAATTAAGCTCCAAATTCTAAATTCTGCAAACACACTAACTCATCCCTTACCAAACCATTCATCTGTAGGTAGGCCTGCCAACACCTGGTTGGGGAAAGACGCAGGTAACGTCTTATCCGTGATCCTCTGATCTCGCCGAGAGCCAGAACGAGGCCGGATGTCCGGTAAGGGCTCGAAATTAATCTGAAACAAAGAGAGGGTAGATGTAACTGGCAAATCATAATTAGTAACCAAGACATTATAGTATGGCCTACAATTGGATATTCAAGATATTCCACACTTGTTGTTCAAGCAACAATTTCCAGTTAGTAATACTCTTATTCAGTTACAGGGATTTGTCCATAAAAAGCATCGCTTCTGAATACGTATTCCAGCTAAAAGGCATCATAACAATGTAACAGATTAGTAGTACATCAGTCACATAGGCATAACAGCAACTGTAACTTCAGTTATATCTAAGAATCTTTCCTTCTATACCAAACCTCTGAAAACGATTGATAAAAAAAAGAGAATACAAAGTTGGTTTTATTTCAAATCTTCCAAAACTGAATATCTCCTGGTTCCGAATCTAGGCATGTGCCATGGTGATGTGATGTCTTCAATGCTCATGTCAGAATGGGGTCACAGCAATTTGGGAAGTTTATATACTGACAGTGATGTCACTTGACCAATCAGCATTTTCGTATTTCAGATGAATAAGGAAGATCATTTCTTTCACATTTGGCTAAAGCACTTATGGCGACGCCATCCTTGAATAATTTTTGTTATCTGGTACCTTACGAGATCATTTCTTTACTCTTTACATAATAGCAATGTCTCTGCAATTGAAAAAAAGGAAACATTTCGTTTTGCAGCACATAACACACATCATACTATAGATGCAATGAGGAGTCCTGGTAGCCATGATTATAAATACAAACTCATAGAATCCACTATATTTTTGGTCCTACCAAAAAATATTCCTGTTATCGTTTACTGAGTATTTACAGGAAATTAATAACAAGCATTAACGTCTTGTTCAGAGGAAGTAGCCAGAATACATACACAAACACACACAGAGTGTTCTTCAGAATTTCTTCACAGACACTTGAGAGAGAGAGAGAGAGAGAGAGAGAGAGAGAGAGAGAGAGAGAGAGAGAGAGAGAGAGAGAGAGAGAGAGAGAGAGAGTCTTCTTCAGAATTACACAGACACCACACACTTGAGAGAGAGAGAGAGTCTTCTTCAGAATTTCATAGACACTTGAGAGAGAGAGAGAGAGAGAGAGAGAGAGAGAGAGAGAGAGAGAGAGAGAGAGAGAGAGAGAATTAGACAGACACTTGAATCACAGACACCTGAGAGAGAGAGAGAGAGAGAGAGTCTTCTTCAGAATTTCAGAGAGACTTGAGAGAGAGAGAGAGAGAGAGAGAGAGAGAGAGAGAGAGAGAGAGAGAGAGAGAGAGAGAGAGAGATAGTCTTCAGAATTTCACTGACACCTGAGAGAGAGAGAGAGAGAGAGAGAGAGAGAGAGAGAGAGAGAGAGAGAGAGAGAGAGAGAGATAATCTTCTTCAGAATTTATTTCACAGACACTTGATCACACACTTGAGAGAGGGAGAGACAGAGAGTCTTCTTCAGAATTTCATAGACACTTGAGAGAGAGAGAGAGAGAGAGAGAGAGAGAGAGAGAGAGAGAGAGAGAGAGAGAGAGAGAGAGAGAGAGTCTTCTTCAGAATTTCACAGACACTGGAAAGAGAGAGTCTTCTTCAGAATTTCACAGACACTGGAGAGAGAGAGAGAGAGAGAGAGAGAGAGAGAGAGAGAGAGAGAGAGAGAGAGAGAGAGAGAGAGTCTTCTTCAGAATTTCACAGACACTTGAGAGAGAGAGAGAGAGAGAGAGAGAGAGAGAGAGAGAGAGAGAGAGAGAGAGAGAGAGAGAGAGAGAGAGAGAGAGAGTCTTCTTCAGAATTTCATTGAGAGAGAGAGAGAGAGAGAGAGAGAGAGAGAGAGAGAGAGAGAGAGAGAGTCTTCAGAATTTCACAGACACTGGAGAGAGAGAGAGAGAGAGTCTTCAGGATTTCACAGACATTTGAGAGAGAGAGAGAGAGAGAGAGAGAGAGAGAGAGAGAGAGAGAGAGAGAGAGAGAGAGAGAGAGTCTTCTTCAGAATTTCACAGACACTTGAGAGAGAGAGAGAGAGAGAGAGAGAGAGAGAGAGAGAGAGAGAGAGAGAGAGAGAGAGAGAGAGAGAGAGAGAGAGAGAGAGCCTTCTTCAGAATTTCACAGACACTTGAGAGAGAGAGAGAGAGTCTTCAGGATTTCACAGACATTTGAGAGAGAGAGAGAGAGAGAGAGAGAGAGAGAGAGAGAGAGAGAGAGAGAGAGAGAGAGAGAGAGAGAGTCTTCAGAATTTCAGAATTGAGAGAGAGAGAGAGAGAGAGAGAGAGAGAGTCACAGACACTTGAGAGAGAGAGAGAGAGAGAGAGAGAGAGAGAGAGAGAGAGAGAGAGAGAGTCTTCTTCAGAAGCCCACGGTCACTCAGGGTCAAACTGACTCAAACAAGGTCACACGTGACAGAGCAGCAGTGAACACGAAGCCCAGATGTCTCCAACGACAAGTTGTTGACCATGACGAAATAACAGCCGCCGCCGCCATTGTTCAAGCAGAGAAAATAAAAGCTGTTTAAAAAAGCGTCTCCGAAAAAGACGTTAGGTGTTCGGGGGACTCGAAATAAATAAGTAATGAATCCATACGCTCAATTTAAGAGATATGTGGTGAATATATAACAAGCACTGCTTAACAGCTACTTAATACTGGAATAAGCACAGGCTCTTGCTCGTAAGAACAGACAGTAAAAAGCCAACTTTAGCAACAATAATAACAAAAATAAGGGTTTCCTTGTAATGTGAGTGTAACAACTAGAAATTTTTAAAATTATATATCGTACAATTTTAAGTACTGAAGAATTTCCGAAAAATGTTGTCAAGCTTTAAAATTTGTATGTTACTGTTTGATGTGAAACGAACTATAAATAAATAAAGAAGCAGATAAATACACAAAACGGGGTTGAAGACTTTATTTTATGACACACAGCCATCTTCTTATCACCACCATCATCCTGGTTGACTTCAAGAGCCCTCCCCATATCGGCTCACCGTTTATTTTGTTTGTTACAGTTTAACTCATTCTTCTACGTCAAAACTGACTTTGAAATCACCTCTTTAGTTTACTCTTGAACATCTCAATCTTCGTTTTTTTAGTTTTCTGTAAAAGTATTGTGATGGCTTTTTGTCGGTCCGTCCGCCCTCAGATCTTAAAATCTACTGAGGCTGGAGGGCTGCAAATTGGTGTGTTGATTATCCACCCTCCTATCATCAAACATACCATATTGCAGCCCTCTCACCTCAGTAGTTTTTATTTTGTTTAAGGTTAAAGTTGGCCATGATCGTGGTTCTGGCACCGGTGGTGGCCTATGTTGTTGGCACAGGCCACCACCGGGCCGTGGTTGGGAGTTTCATATAGCATTATACGCTGTACAGAAAACTCGATTGCACTGAAGAAACTTCGGCGCAGTTTTTACTTGCTTTATTCCTGATGCAACTTCCTGAGTATTCTGGATGCCTATTGCCCGAAAGACCATCTCTAACATCATTGCTGCTTCTTGCACAATTACTTTTTTGAAAAGAGATATTGCTTACAACGGAGCAACAGCAATATGCAACATCCCAAAGACCACCGTAAGTCCAGACCACCTACTGCTACTACTGCTACTACTACTACTACTACAGTCGATCTCTGAGACCACCCACGAACAAGTACAATCCACCCCATTAGTCATCTGATGACTAGTCCATCAAACAGAAAGCGTTCCAATGGATGTCCCTCTGCGGTCGTAAAAAAGAATACGACTCGGGTAACAGCCCCTGTGAGTACTGAATGTTTAAAAGACTATGAAAGCTTAGAAGGCGAATTTTATTATTCTTCCACGTCGATAGCTTGCGTGATGGTGATTCGGTTAATATGTTACGGCTAGTTGCTATCAGATAGTTATGTCATCAATGAAATTCATTTTGTCAGCTCCTAATGGCACAGACGTAAAGTGAGTTCATTCTGTTTGTTGCAGAAAATGTGCTACAACGACACACAGCCTCTGCATTCTTCTTTAACTTGACCTAGCTGTTTTTGCTCGTAACAATAGGCAGGCTGCTGCTGCTGCTGCAAACAGTGTGTTGTTTTCTAATAGTGCATCAGATTTAATACTACTCAGTTTGCTAAGGGTTTTACCTTGAATACAACTAAAACGTGGAATAGTTCTAGGCCTAGTGCAGTTGTGGAATCTTCTGATCTCTAAATATGCAAGAGAGGAGCAAATTCATTCTTGCTTTCTGCTGACGTCTCCTGAATTCAGGTGTATCGGTTTTATTTTCTGCTACCTCATGTTTATCTATTTATCACCTTTTCCTATAACCTCTCTCTCTCTCTCTCTCTCTCTCTCTCTCTCTCTCTCTCTCTCTCTCTCTCTCTCTCTCTCTCTCTGTGTGTGTAGGCTGACTTCTCTTTGGTGCCCTCTTGGGTTTATAGTCTGTTGACTCTGTCAGTAAGGGTTTTCAGCTGAAGATTTCAAGGAAGAAAGAAAGAATAAAATGAATGATTCACCAATGGTGCATTCATGCAAGGAATTCCTCTCTTCAAACAGGAGGCACCTGCTTGCAAAGTCAATACTGCCCTTTGTGCGTGAATCTTCTGCTTTTTTTTTTACTTTTTCGTAGAGCAAGAGCCAACGGGATGAACAGCCTAATGCGATTTCCTACCCCAGGCTCGAAGAATAAAAGACCGAAAAGTGGAGAATGTAAGCTTTCTTCACAACATAAGCAATAGACCTTCCTTCTCTCCGAGAATGAAACGTTGAAAAATCAAGAAAAACGAAAGCAGTAACAGGATTCCAAAGTATAGCAGTAGAAGGTGAGAAACAGTTGCTGTACTGTGACGTCCTCCGATCTCCACAAAAGGAACAATTTACTAGGAAATCATTTCACGCGAGGAAGGTGTGAAAGAGTAACTAGATATGGAGTGTTTACACAAAAACGTCATATTCTCAAGAATAAGCCATAGCAGGCCACAGGAAGACTGTGGGACTGAACAGATTTACTTTTATGGGAGAGAACATATTATTTTACTTTGAATTCTGAAAGACTTGGGAGACTTAGAAAATCTTGGTCTGATGGAGTAACAAACATTATACTACAGAGGGAGAAGGGGAATTAATTTAGCTCATTTAAAGGAAGAAAAAAGAAAGTTCAAGGAAGTTTAAAAAAATATATATATATATATGCATAGAAAGACTGCCCACGAGCTACTGATGAGAGCTTCTGTGTGACTGTACGAAATGCTGAACAGTTCACCAACCTGATCTGTGTATATCTAAGAACAGATTATTCAAAAATATTTTTTGTGTGTGTGTGTGGTCTTTAAATTTGATTTGGGGGTGACCTTTGCCAATTTCAAACGTGACCCCGGCCGCCCCCCTCCCCCAGCTACTTAGCATAAAGGAAAAACAAAGAGAAATAGTAACGCATAATTCTCAGAAGGCTAACGAAGAAGCTACACCTGCATATATAACCTTAATCTTCATTTTGGGGTTATGGAAATCTGAAATTGATGTCACAGAGACCTGAATGTCACAAAGATCTGAAATTGATGTAATGGGGATCTGAAAAAGTCCTAGAGATCTGAAAATGTTATAGAGATCTAAAATTGATGTCATAGCGATCTGAAAAAGCCACAGAGATCTGAAAATGTCATAGAGATCTGAAATTGATGTCATAGGGATCCGAAAAAGTCACGGAGATCTGAAAATGATGTCATAGTCTCAAATTAATGTCACGTGGATCTCAAAATATCATAGAGATCTGACACTGATGTCACGGGGATCTCAAAATGTCATAGAGATCTGAAACTGATGGCACAGAGATCTGAAGTTGATGTCATAGAGATCTGAAAATAATGTCATAGAGATCTGAAAATGTCATAGAGATATGAAATTGATGTCAGAGAGATCTGAAATTGATGTCATGGGGATCTGAAAATGTCATAGAGATCTTAAATTGATGTCACGGGGATCTGAAAATGTCATAGAGATCTTAATTTGATGGCATATAGATCTGAAAATGCCATAGAGATCTGAAATTGATGTCTAAGAGATCTGAAAATGATGTCATAAGAAATCTGAAAATGATGCCATAGAGATCTGAAAATGATGTCATAGAGATCTGAAAATGTGTCATAGAGATCTGAAATTGATGTCACAGGGATCTAAAATGTCATAGAGATCTAAAACTGATGTCACAGGGATCTAAACATGTCACACAGACCTGAAATTGAGATGTTTAAAAACCTGACCATCCAAAAGACGAACCCATACGACCATCCAAATGACGAATACCAACTGAGATCAACTGCGTAAAAGATACCACAACGAACGGAATACGAAAGTAGACGCAGAGGGAAACGAACAAACAAAACAGACGTCCAATAAGAGGAGCCAATCAGCTGCTGGCGTTCTACGTCATTCAACCGAAACCATAGCAAGAGTTCATTCCCATTGCTTGGTGTGTGTGTGTGTGTGTGTGTGTGTGTGTGTGTGTTTACTTAACAAGAAAAGCTTTTTTTTTTTTTTAAGAATATTGAGAATATACTGGACTGGGGAAACGTTCTAGGGACTTTTAAGGCTTAGAACTTCTCTTTTCTTTTACAGAGGTTAGGTTTGTGTGTCATTTTCATGCGAGGTCAATATTTTCTTGGTAGGGCAGTCGACAGAATTAACATTTCTCTCTCTCTCTCTCTCTCTCTCTCTCTCTCTCTCTCTCTCTCTCTCTCTCTCTCTCTCTCTCAAATTCTATATCGTCTCCGTTCCATCTGTGGTCACGTGTACATTATGTATCATAATGTATTCAATTTCCTTATAATGTATATCTATCACTCTTCTTTTTAAGGTTCGTATTTTTCTCTGCACTATTTGTTACCTGTATGTATTATGTATTCCGCTTTACCATTACATAATTCAATCTAAGCTGCAAGTAATTACAAACACACGTCACCAAAATGATATCATCCTGTATCTAGTGATTCTTTCAAGATAATAAATAAAAGTTCAGTCGTTTTTATACAATCAGGTTAAAGAACCAGACAGACAAATTAGATCGGAAACGCTTTAGCTTACCCTAAACTTATACTCTGATATCAATTGTGACCCCCTTCGGGCGAGTTCTTCCGTGCATGCAGTTGCTTGCATTCGCTCCACTTGCTACTCTTGCCTGGTTTTGATTGACACCTGTTACAGAATACCATTTGGCTCTTCTATTACCATTTACCGAAGTCATAAGTTAACGAACTCATTTAATTATGGTATTCTTAAAGTTATTATTTTTTTTTTTGTCCGTTCTGGTACTCGACATTTTCGGTTACCTGGGAGGATCTAGGTTTGGACGCCGCACGTAGCCGAGAATAATTCTGGTTTGTGTTTAAGTAATTCGTGCGTGACGGGGTTGTGTGATCGTAGAAGGTATATGTAATGTCTGTCTACTGTGATGGAAAATATATTTTATAGACCTTATCAAGAAATAAATGCGGTCTGATGTTTACAGCCGGAGGTGTGTACACGAAACAGGAACATGTCGTGTCATAAAACAATACCTGTACTTTTAACAATGGAACGTCCGCTTCTCTCTCTCTCTCTCTCTCTCTCTCTCTCTCTCTCTCTCTCTCTCTCTCTCTCTCTCTCTCTCTCTCTCTCAAGATCTCCCGTCATTTTGGGAATACACTCAAGTCCCGCTAACTCTCCCTATGTGAAATGGTCAGCATAATTTCCTCAACCCTAAGATCGTCAACAGCTTAATGCCTTATTCTAGCCCAGTCTCAAGGAAGACTCAACGAATGCGATAGACCTTCCTCAAAGGAGTTAGGGGAAAACAGAAGCAGATAGGGAATTAGAAAGCATATAATATTGTTGCTTTCTTTGTTGTTTATTTCATGGTTGAAATGGCGTTACACTATCAAATGTTAATGACTCTGAAAACCATAAAATAAAGTTGTTCTCAAAATTGAAGACAAGAATCAAAACTCCATTGTATAATTAAATAAGTAAATAAATAAATAAATGACTGAATGAATGAATAACTAAATGAAGCAACCAATCAATCAATTAATTAATCAGTAGATAATTAATAGATAGAAAAATACAAATTCGCATATACACAAGTGGTAAATGGAAAAAAATAACCCAGTACGTCACCAAGTCCAAGAAGCACTCTTCATTCCACTTGGAAAGAATCTCTCTCTCTCTCTCTCTCTCTCTCTCTCTCTCTCTCTCTCTCTCTCTCTCTCTCTGTCTCTCTCTCTCTCTCTCTCTCTCTCTCTCGAATACAGACGAATCAGGCACGATCTCTCTTGAGATAAAGATCTACTGCATTCACTTTCAGAAAATGGAGGAAAAAGGGACCTCCTTTGTTATGGGACTTCTCGTGGAAGTGTACAGGTACCAAGCATCCCTTTTGGGAGTCAAATCTACAGGACAGATGATTTCAAGACTTCTTCCTTTGGGGTCAAGATTGTAAAGCCGCCATTGCAATTTCTCTTTTTTTCGGGCCTGGGCAAGACACAGGCGGGAACTCTCTCTGTTTCACTCACACTGAAGGATTCCCTTTGGAGAGTCAAACAGGAGATTTCTTCCTTTTGGGCCAGTATGTTAAAGCTCGCCATTGCAATTTGTCCTTTTTCGGATCTGGGCAAGACAGAGGTAATAAATTTCAGCTTCACTGACACTGACAGTCTCTTTTCCTTGGGCAGTTTCTCATTTTTCGGGTCTGGGCAGGAAGGGGCTGATAAATCGTAGCTTCATTCAAACTGACAGTATCTTTTCTTTGTGTATATTACGTCAGTACTACATACAGACAACAACACAGTCTCAGTAACCCGTGCACACATACCTGCTCCTCGTGCATAATGTTTCAGCACAGTATGTAGTCAACGTAAGCCTCTGTCAACAGTGTAAACAAACCTGCCTGATCATTCAGAATGAAATATATAAAAGTAAGAAGTATTCCCAAGAGGGAAAGGCGATTTTCACATGTATCTGTTTTTATATTCCCTCATATTTATTCATTTTTCACCTTTTCCTGTAACCTCTCTCTCTCTCTCTCTCTCTCTCTCTCTCTCTCTCTCTCTCTCTCTCTCTCTCTCTCTCTCTCTGTGTGTGCTGAAGATTTAAAGAAAGAAAGAAGGAAAGTGATTACCGGAAGTAGTACTCAACTCTTAACGCCGGGAGAGAAAGCCAAAAGTAACAGGTAAGACAGGTGAGAGAAGACGTGCCTGGGAAAGGGAAAATAACAAGGAGGACGGACGTCCTTCCTTGAGTCCTTTCCTTCCGCCTGTCACTCCGAGGAGGAGGAGGAGGAGGAGGAGGAGGAGGAGGAGGAGGAGGAATCGACGGCGGCTGAGAGATGGAAGGGTGAACAGCCTCTGCCTCGGAAGAACTTAAACCACAAAACATCCTCAGCCAACGAGCGCGGACATTTTTTTTTTCTGAGAGAGAGAGAGAGAGAGAGAGAGAGAGAGAGAGAGAGAGAGAGAGAGAGAGAGAGAGAGAAAGGACTTCTATTATATAGGAGTCTCTCTAGTTTTGTTTATATTATCTTTCACCTTTCTTCACTCTTTGTTATTAAATTCTTAGGTCAAATGGCCCCATTTACCTAATCACAATATCAATCCCTAATTGAATCTGTCAATAAAAACACTAGTCTTTCCAAGGTTCCATGAGACTTAAGATTATTTTCTAGGAGTCTCTCTCTCTCTCTCTCTCTCTCTCTCTCTCTCTCTCTCTCTCTCTCTCTCTCTCTCTCTCTCTCTCTCCTCTCGTCTCTTGCTCTTCCGGTCTCCATTCACTTCTTCTCTCTCTCTCGCTCTCCTCTTCTTCCAGTCTCCTCTCACGTCGCCTCAACTTGAGAGCGCCTCTCTTCTTCTTCTTCTCTCTCCTTCTTCTTTTTCTCTCTCTCTCTCTCTTCTCTCTCTCTCTCTCTCTCTCTCTCTCTCTCTCTCTCTCTCTCTCTCCTCTTCTTCCTCTCGCCTCAACTTGCTCACACGTCGTCATCTCAACTTGAGAGCGCTCTCTCTCTCTCTCTCTCTCTCTCTCTCTCTCTCTCTCTCTCTCTCTCTCTCTCTCTCTCATCAGGTAACTGCTCCTCCTAACACTCGGCAACTCCCTCCTAGGGCGACCGCCGGTATCCACCGCCCGTTTCCGCCACATTATTCCCAAACTCGGCGCGTTCCGAAGTTAGCCGACCCTGAACTTTCTCGTGCGCGCGCGCGATCATGTGTGTATGTCTGACGAAGGAATGCCTGTAGCGAAGTGTCTTCCCCGATGGTCGGACAGGGATGGAATAGTCGCGAAGAAGCTGGATAGTCGCGAAAGTATTTTATGTGTGATGCGTTTGACTCAGTGTGTAATGGGATAGTCCCGAATATACTTAATATCTAACTGAATAACCATTAACGTATTTACCGTAAGTGGAATGGTCATCCTTAATATATTTGCCGTATGTGGAATAGTCATCAAAATAATATATTTACCGTATGTGGAATAGTCACCAATATACTATTAATAGAACACTGGGTGTAAAATACGTTAGCTGCAAATATTTTCAATTTATACAGGAATAGTAGCGAATACATTTACAGCACGATGGAATAGTGCATAAATTAGACACATAACTGAATAACAATGAATACTTATGCATAATGGAACAGTCATAAATACATTTAACGTACAACGCAGTAAAAAGATTTGAAGTAAAATAGATCTACCACAAATATTTCTAATACATAATCGAATATTCTCAAAAACATTTACTATATAATGATAAAATAATGAATATATTCTGTGTATTACAGCACTTTCACCAATATATTCCATGTATCATCGACATTTGAAAGCCAGAAAAAGACTTACGTTATATACTTAAAGAATATGCCGATAATAAAGTATGATAATGATATATACAATGCAAATTCCATAAAATTAAATAAATATGAAAAGTTTACAGCACCTGAACAGCTGAATTCGAAAAGTTTACGGCACCTGAACAGCTGAATTGAGAAAGTTTACAGCACCTGAAGAGCAAAATTGGGAAAGTTTACAGCTGAAGACTGGGGAAAGTTTACAGCACCTGAAGAGCTGAATTGGGAAAGTTTACAGCACCTGAAGAGCTGAACTGGGAAAGTTTACAGCACCTGAAGAGCTGAATTTAAAGTTTACAGCACCTGAAGAGCTGAACTGGGAAAGTTTACAGCACTGAAGAGCTGAATTGGGAAAGTTTACAGCACCTGAAGAGCAAAATTGGGAAAGTTTACAGCATAGAAGAGCTAACTGGGAAAGTTTACAGCACCTGAAGAGCTGAACTGGGAAAGTTTAAGATACAGCACCTGAAGAGCTGAACTGGGAAAGTTTACAGCACCTGAAGAGCTGAACTGGGAAAGTTTACAGCACCTGAAGAGCTGAATTGAGAAAGTTTATTGGGCAAAATTGGGATAGTTTTACAGCACCTGAAGAGCTGAATTGGGAAAGTTTACAGCACCTAAAGAGCTGAACTGGGAATTTACAGCACCTCATCTTTCTAGAGCTGAATTGGGAAAGTTTACAGCACCTGAAGAGCTGAATTGGGAAAGTTTACAGCACCTGAAGAGCTGAATTGGGAAAGTTTACAGCACCTGAAGAGCTGAACTGGGAAAGTTTACAGCACCTGAAGAGCTGAACTGGGAAAGTTTACAGCACCTGAAGAGCTGAATTGGGAAAGTTTACAGCACCTGAAGAGCTGAATTGGGAAAGTTTACAGCACCTGAAGAGCTGAATTGGGAAAGTTTACAGCACCTGAAGAGCTGAATTGGGAAAGTTTACAGCACCTGAATTGGGATCTTTAAGAGCTGAATTGGGACCTGAAGAGCTGAATTGGGAAAGTTTACAGCACCTGAAGAGCTGAATTGGGAAAGTTTACAGCACCTGAAGAGCTGAACTGGGAAAGTTTACAGCACCTGAAGAGCTGAATTGGGAAAGTTTACAGCACCTGAAGAGCCCTTTTAAGATAGGAATTTAAGTTTACAGCACCTGAAGAGCTGAACTGGGAAAGTTTACAGCACCTGAAGAGCTGAACTGGGAAAGTTTACAGCACTGAATTCTGAAGAGCTGAACTGGGAAAGTTTACAGCACCTGAAGAGCTGAACTGGGAAAGTTTACAGCACCTGAAGAGCTGAATTGAGAAAGTTTACAGCACCTGAAGAGCCGAACTGGGAAAGTTTACTGAAGAGCTGAAAGTTTAGCACCTGCTGAATTGGGAAAGTTTACAGCACCTGAAGAACTGGGAAATTTATTCACCTGAAGAGCTGAACTGGGAAAGTTTACAGCACCTGAAGAGCTGAACTGGGAAAGTTTACAGCACCTGAAGAGCTGAACTGGGAAAGTTTACAGCACCTGAAGAGCTGAACTGGGAAAGTTTACAGCACCTGAAGAGCTGAACTGGGAAAGTTTACAGCACCTGAAGAGCTGAATTGGGAAAGTTTACAGACCTGAAGGCTGAATTGGGAAAGTTTGAATTGGGAAAGGCTATTGACAGCACCTGAAGAGCTGAATTGGGAAAGTTTACAGCACCTGAAGAGCTGAACTGGGAAAGTTTACAGCACCTGAAGAGCTGAACTGGGAAAGTAAAGTTTACAGCACCTGAAGAGCTGAACTGGGAAAGTTTACAGCACCTGAAGAGCTGAACTGGGAAAGTTTACAGCACCTGAAGAGCTGAATTGGGAAAGTTTTACAGCACCTGAAGAGCTGAATTGGGAAAGTTTACAGCACCTGAAGAGCTGAACTGGGAAAGGCTGAATTGGAAAAGTGAATTGGGAAAGTTTACAGCACCTGAAAAGCTGAATTGGGAGAGTTTACAGCACCTGAAGATCTGAATTGAGAAAGTTTACAGCACTTGAAGAGCTGAACTGGGAAAGTTTACAGCACCTGAACAGCTGAATTGGGAAAGTTTACAGCACCTGAACAGCTGAACTGGGAAAGTTTACAGCACCTGAAGAGCTGAATTGGGAAAGTTTACAGCACCTGAACATCTAAATGTCTCCAGTATAACAAATATACTATTCAATTTAAATATCCACAGACAAACAAACAAACAAACAAACAAAAATTGAACAACTGTCCCAAATTTATGACGTATCCCTCTGGTTCTTTTAAAAGCCTATGAAAACCTTTGATTACCTGCCTAACCGACTACAGGTGTCTTGAAGCTCAGCTCGTCAATGAATCGATCAAAGATGCTGAATAAATGACCAGGTTTTGAGGTTTAAAAGACCTTTTACTGGAAGTCACGTGGACCCAAATACGATTTTTTAACCTTAGGTGATTGATGGTGCAACTTGCAAGGTCAATCTGATGGTGAATCAGAGCCAATGATCCATAAAATATTTTTATGGTGACATTTCATCATCCATCTCAAAACCCAAAACTAAAATTGGTGCTTCATGATTGTGACAGTTGTTGTATCGTATATACTTTTTTCTTAGTGACATCTAAAATATATTATGGTTGTTATTGCTATGTTTGAAATGGAATTTTAGTTTTATGCAATCTAATTAATAAATACACACTTGGGAATTTTCCATTATAATCCTACAGATATAATATATATATATATATATATATATATATATATATATATATATATATATATATATATATATATATATATATATATATATATATATATATTTCATATATGAATGTGGATATATAGGATGAATTATATATATAATTATATATATATATACACACATATATCGGCATTTCAGGATGAATGTGGAAGTTGCTATAGCACTGTTGCAGTATATCCTCTCGAGCCATCCCCATTTTTATCTGCCTTACCAATTTGACGTAAACCAGTCAATGAATCAATAAGAGCTAAGTCAAATGTAACCCCAAGTGGAGAGAGAGAGAGAGAGAGAGAGAGAGAGAGAGAGAGAGAGAGAGAGAGAGAGAGAGAGAGAGAGAGAGAGAGGTGGTGGTGTGAGATATGTCTCTTCAGCCTCATTCTCTGGAAGCGGGCCATTTCCTAAATTTCCAGCTTCCGGGTATAATTATCCTCACCGAGAATCTCGTGGGCGTTGCAATCTGATGGTCAACCATTTATTCGTTATTCCCTTTTATCCTCAATCCTTCTTTTAACAGTATGCACCGTACAGGGCTATCCTGTAACAGACTCAAGCTCAGTTTATTATTTTCATTAACATTTTCTGTGTGAAAATTTGTAGCATCAAGATTAATACTACTCAGTTTGCTAGGAGCTTTATCTTGGCTACGACTAAAATGTGGAATAGTTCGCCTAATGCAGGTGTGGAATCTTTTGACCTCCAACTATTAAAGCGAGTAGCAAATTCACTCCTGCTCACTGCTGCTGTTGACGTCTCCTGAATTTCAGCTGGATCGGTTTTCACTTTCTATTCCCTCACATTTATTTATATCACCTTCTCCTACAACTTGTTTCACTCTGCAGGCTGATTCCCCTTTGGAGCCCTCTTGGGTTTATATAGTCTGTCGACTCTGTATAAAGCTTTTCAGTTGAAGATTTAAAGAAGGAAAGGTATGTACTATTTTTGCGGGGTTGACACTGGTGACTTCTCTCCACTTTCCTCTGATTGGGGCGCTTTCTGATTAATTCCAATTTGGCCCAGTTCATTATCCCCTTAATTTCTCCATGATGTTCTGGATATCCATTTCGAACACATTATTGGAGTCGATATATTTGTTGATTTACTATGAAACATGAACGCGAGGAAGTTATCAAGAGTTAATAGCATAGTTTTTTGGGATGAATTTTAAGAAATAAATTTTATGTAATGGTTCTCGGTCTGTGTTTGAACAACAGCCGTCCGAAATAAAACGGATTATTATTATTATTATTATTATTATTATTATTATTATTATTATTATTCAGATTATTATGAAGATAACCATTCATGGAACAAGTCCACCAAAGGGTCATTGACTTGAAATTCAAGGTTCCAAAAATATTATGGTGCTCATTGGAAAAAAAGTATGATTATTATTATTATTATTATTATTATTATTATTATTATTATTATTATTATTATTATTATTATTATTATTCAGAAATGAACTAAGCATATGGAACAAGCCCACAAAGGGGCCATTGAACTGAAATTCAAGCTTCCAAAAATATGATGTGCTCACTGGAAAAAAGTAACAGAAGGTATTATTATTATTATTATTATTATTATTATTATTATTAAACGTCATTATTATTATTATTCAGAATAATGAACCTAGCATCATGGAACAAGATACGACCGAATTGACGCGTTTTTTGTTTTAAGAATATTATGGTGTTCACTGGAAATTCAGTAAAGAAGGTAGTCAATAAGAAGAAATGGAAAGAAGTAACAGAAAGGTAATAAGGGCTAAAAGAAGTAAAGAAAATAATTAAAAAAAAAAAGTAATATATATAACAAGAAATGGAAAAAAGTAACAGAAGGTAATAAGAAATAAAAAGAAGTACCAGAAGGTAATAAGAAATGGAAAGAAGTAACAGAAGGTAATATATCAAATAAAAGAGAAGTACCAGAAGGTAAGTGAACAAATTTCAAAGAAGTAACAGAAGGTTGTAAGAAATAAGGCAAGAGAATACGACGTAATGAAACGTCAGCGAGAGGCCACGAGACACATCAAATAATGATTAGCATCAGAGGACGAAAATACGACATCGATTTGCGCGCGTTTTTTTATATATTTAAATCATACTTTCTTTATAATATTCTGGGAAAAGAGAGATTGAGTCAATTTCACTTTTTCTTTCTTTATCACGCCACATTGAATTTCTTACATACATATATATAAATGAAGATACAGAAACTAGATTAAAAAAAAAAAAAAATATATATATATATATATATATATATATATATATATATATATATATATATTTTTTTTAAGATACTAGTTTCTGTATCTTCATTTCCAGCCTTAGACTCACTTATTTATATATATATATATATATATATATATATATATATATATATATATATATATATATATATATATATATACACACATACACACATTTTATATCAAACACAGACACATAAGCCGCTTCCAATGAGATCGATTTCAAACGAGAGTGAAAAACTTTGTTCTTAATCCACATTCCTCGTCTTGTTTTAATTGCCCCTTAGAGTTTCAGCACTGACAAGACGACACAACGTGTTTATGCGATCCAAGTTTAATATATACATAAATAATTAGATTTACTGAACTGCAGATCTCGAGATGAAACACAAACTTGTATCAGTACTCAAACAAACTCTACGGTATTTACTCCCCATTTTTCACAAGCTAAGACTTGCTGTCAGAAGAAACCATTTTACAATATTTATTTATTTATTATTATTATTATTATTATTATTATTATTATTATTATTATTATTATTCAGAAGATGAACCCTGTTCATATTTAACCCGCCCACCACAGGTGCCAATGACTTGAAATTTATTCTTCCAAAGAATATTATGGTTTTCATTAGAAAGAAGTAACAGAAGGTAAAAAGATATACAGAAAGAAGAGATCACTCATTAGGGAGTTATTATGAAGTTCTACGCGCCTTGCTCAGAGTATTTAGCACCATACACGATCCTCAGCACAAAAAAAAAAAAAAAAGAGTATCGTTCCTCGACACTTCTCATCAGCAAAACAATCCCGAACCGATCGCCTCGACTTAGCTTAAATGTCACATACCGTAAAAGCAAGACCCACATTGCGACTGTAATCCTTCATCTGCAATTGGGGTTGGCCCACACGGCAACACAAACAGAGAGCGTTTGTTGGGATTAATAGTTTTTTTTTTTTGGGGGGGGGACCCTGTGTGATGTGGCTTTTCAATTGCTATTAACTATAAATTAAATCCTCCAGTAATATTGATAATAATATATTACAGTTTCAAAGGAGCAGTCCCCCCTCTCTCTCTCTCTCCGTTAACTTTAGTAGTACTGAGAATAAATTATCGCAGCTTCAAAAGAGCAGTTCTTGATCGTTTTAGATATGGCTTCTCTCTCTCTCTCTCTCTCTCTCTCTCTCTCTCTCTCTCTCTTATACATCAACTTCCTTAGTAATATTGTAAATGAAATATAGCAAACTTCAAAAGAGCGTTCGTTGATCCTTTTAGAAATAGTTCTCTCTCTCTCTCTCTCTCTCTCTCTCTTTGACACATTTTACATAACCTATAAAAGTTTGACTATACACAATGTTTACATATCGTACAATGACGAAAGTATGAATGAATAAAGTAATCTTTCAGTCATGAGCTAGAAACAAATTTATGAATAAAACCCCACGTAAAATATTACTTAATCACGAAAAAGATAAAAATTATAAATACAACCCTACGGAAGTTATTCATTAATCAAGAAAAAGAAAAAAAATTATGAATGAAAACCCACTGAAAGTATTTACGAAATCAACGCAGAAATTCATGAATGAAATGCCGCTCGGAGTATTTACGAAATCAACACGGTATACGCAGACAAGTAGAAGCGAAACCCTGAACGGAATACTGAAAACAAAAATATACTTCCTCACTCCCTCAGAAAACGACAGCGGAAATAAGAAGATAAAAATACCCACGAATTCAAACCTTCTTCAAATGCATATGGCTTCGTTTCTGTTGCAGGCTAACTTTCAAACACTGACACAAATTTTTATATTTTCTACTATAAGGCGTGAAACTGTACTGTTGCTCTTGTAATCATTATTCAAGAGTCAGGCTGAATTACACGAGACAACACCGGAAAAGATTTTTATCAGTTCATTTCAGTAATTCAAGTACTTATTAGCTACCGTCAAAATCTCAAGACAGCTGTTTGTGTACAAATGTGAACGGCAGCAACACAAATAGGATATCCTTCAACGTGATCTCGTTCTGAGACTCAAGATGCGGGTTCGATTCCCCCTACGGACATCAGAGTTACTTCATATTCTTGCAGTTGGATCTACGGCTTTGTGGTTTCAAGCGTATCCAAACAGTGTGAGGAATTCGAGGAGTTAAGAGGGCACTGCGGTTATTACAGTTACATGGAAAATGTGCTTGCAATAAATCTAAATAGGAATAAGTTGCTGATGTTTTGAGGTTACCGCCAAATTCTTATACATCAGATGCTTGCGTACGCGTGCAATATTTGCAATTCTGATGGTTACACTTTTTACCTAAGACCTAAAGACTGTTTTTTATAATAATAATAATAATAATAATAATAATAATAATAATAATAATAATAATAATAATAATACCCGTCTTGTACTCTTAACCGATACAGGAGATTTGTTAATGAAGAATACACACCTTATACAGGAGATTTGTTAATAAAGCATATACCGATTTCGAAATTTACATTAATTTCAAATCATCGTGAAAATTTTTGCAAGACTGACTCTAAGATCGCATGAGGCTGTAATTCAGATGGATACGTGAATAAACACAACTAAATAACTCTCCTGATGAAGGATGTTTATGATCAAAGCAATATTCAGTAATTTAAGTACTTTATGTCATCGTGAAAATCAGATAGGGATGAATTAAATGAAAGCAGTAAACAGTCGTTGAAAAGGAAATAAGTTTATTTAAAGTTTAATAATTTCTATGCTTACTATGCGTAAAATCATATGATACAAGAAGTCACTGACATAACCTTTTATTTTAATATTTAATTAAACTCTACGTCAAAGTACAAAAAAACACACCCAGCAACATTTCATCCTCATGAATTAAACTTACAAATACCCAAACCTTCCGAAATCTTATTTCGCTCATATAATAATAATAATAATAATAATAATAATAATAATAATAATAATAATAATAATAATAATAATAATAATAATAATTATTATTATTATTCAGAAGATGAACCCTATTCATATTGAACAAGCTCAACAAAGGAGCCACCACCTTGAAATTCAATCTTCCAAAGAATATGGTGTTCATTAGGAAGAAGTACGAAGAGGTAAAGTGAAACACAAAAAGAAGAGATCCCACTTATTAAAAAAGAAAAAATCAATTAATAAATTCATAAATAGATAAAAATGTATTATCATCAGGTGCCAAAAGACGGCAACACTTACAGCAGGCACATGCGATCCCTGTGCCAATCCCAGAATCAGAGTACTTCATAAAAAAGATACGCGCTCCTCTCTCGGTCATTAGCAAGTCTCTTACACTTGGTTAACAAAGTGGTTGAAGGAAAAACACCTGAGAAGTGTGTCATTTCGGTCAATGATTTTATCTACCTGGCTAACGGCGGCGGCGGCGGCGGCATCCAACGAGCTCTTATACGCTGGCGATGACCTTAATCTCGTGAGATGCTAGGTGTGAAGAAGGAGGAGGAGGAGGAGGAGGAGGAGGAGGAGGAGGAAACTCAAGCGCGTTTCACTAACTCCATGTAAATGAATGAGCTTGAGTTTTAAACAATCGTAAGCCCTAACGTTTTCTGGTTTATATAAAACCACTACAGACAGACACAATCGACAATGAGTGCTGCCAAGAAATATACATAAAAGCAAACTATGTACTGTACTTAAAAAAAACAAGACTGAAGCAAACTATAGTCACCCAATGGAAACAAGAGACAAGACTTTAGAAAGAGATCCCTATTTGAAACGTAAGCAAAATACGAGTAGTCATTCGTGAAGAACGAGACTGGAAAAGTAGATTCAATTTCAAGGTTCAGTGGAAGCAAGGTTAAGGGTACGTGTTTGTGATACTATTTTCCGAGGGAATTCACAATTTTCCGAGGGAAGTGTTTGTTGTTTGTAATATTCCTTTTAATGTTCTGTGCTTGTACTACAATTTTCAAAGGGGAATGTTTGTGATGCTAATTTTAATGGGGACGTGTTAGCGATGCTTCTTCTTAAAGGGACAGTTCGTGACGCTAATTCCAAGGGGACGTGTTCGTAATGCTACTTTTTAAGGGGACGTGTTTGCGACACTGATTTTAAGGAGACGTGATTATGATGCTACTTTTCAGGGGTAGTGTTCGTGTGAAGTTACTTTTTATGGGGACGTGTTTGTGACACTTTTTGAGGGGACGTTTCTGTGCAGCTGCTTTCAAAGGGACATCTTCGTGACGCCACTTTTAAGGATGGCGTGTTTGCAGTGCTTGCAGCGCTAATTTCAAAAGAGGGAAGTGTCTGTAATGACCCTTTATTACGGAGACACAATCGTGATGTTACTTTTACGGGACCGCCTGTTTTATGCTAATAATTGGAGGTGAAGTGTTTGTGAAACTACTTTTAAGGGGACACCGTATTACTACTTTTGAGGGGACATCTTTGTAACACTACTTTGGAGGGGACATCTTCGTAACACTACTTTTAAGGGGACGTCTTCGTAACACTACTTTTAAGGGAACGTCTTCGTGACACTAGTTTTAAGGTGGCGTCTTCGTAATACTACTTTTAAGGGGACGTCTTCATAACATTACTTTTAAGGGGACATCTTCGCAACACTACTTTCAAGGCGACGTCTTCGTAACTACTTTTAAGGGAACGTCTTCGAAACACTAGTTTTAAGGGGGCGTCTTCGTAATACTACTTTTAAGGGGACGTCTTCGTAACATTACTTTTAAGGGGACGTCTTCGCAACACTATTTTCAAGGGGACGTCTTCGTAACTACTTTTAAGGGGACGTCTTCGTAACACTACTTTTAAGGGGACGTCTTCACTATTTTTAAGGACGTCTTCGTAACATTACTTTTAAGGACATTTTAACACAACTTTCAAGGGACGTCTTCGTAACTACTTTTAGGTGACGTCTTCGTAACACTTTTAATGGAACGGACGTCTTCGTAATACTACTTTCAAGGGGACGTCTTTGTAACATTACTTTTAAGGGGACGTCTTCGCAACACTGCTTTTAAGGGGACGTCTTCGTAACACTACTTTTAAGGGGACGTCTTCGTAACACTACTTTTAAGGGGACGTCTTCGTAACATTACTTTTAAGGGGACATTTTCGCAACACTGCTTTCAAGGGGAAGCGTTCGTGATGCTCCCAACATATGCTGAAACTTTCTCATCACCTGGGAAAGAGGACCGGCCATTCCACCGTCAACTGCGGCCAGACATACCTGGTACATGCGACAGAGACATTAAGCCTTTCACGCAAAGACCACTTCTTAGACTGGGGGTAACCTTTACACACGAATTTCGGGAGAGAGCCGTGATCAGGTAAGTCGGCACAGACCGAGTGAATTCTGATGTCTGCACAGACTGAGTGAATTCAGAAGTCTGCAGAGACCGAGTGAATTCAGAAGTCTGCACAGATTGATTAAATTCAGAAGTCTGCACAGAAGTCTGCACAGATTGAATTAAATTCAGAAGTCTGCACAGACTGAGTGAATAAAAGTTCAGAAGTCTGCACAGACAGAAGTCTGAGGCTGAATTCAGAAGTCTGCACAGACTGAGTAAATTCATTAGTCAGGCTGCACAGACTGAGTCTGAATTCAAAGTCTGCAAGTCTGCACAGACTGACAGACTGAGCGAATTCTGAGCGAAGTCTGCACACACTGAGTGAATTCAGAAGTCTGCACAGGCTGAGTGAATTCACACACTGAGTGAATTCAGAAGTCTGCACAGGCTGAGTGAATTGAATTCAGAAGTCTGCACAGGCTGAGTGAAGAAGTCTGCACAGACTGAGTAAATTCATTAGTCAGCACAGACTAAGTAAATTCAAAGTCTGCACAAGAGCGAATCTGCACACACTGAGCGAATTCAGAAGTCTGCACACACTGAGTGAATTCAGAAGTCTGCACAGGCTGAGTGAATTCAGAAGTCTGCACAGACTGAGTAAATTCATTAGTCTGCACAGACTAAGTAAATTCAGAAGTCTGCACACACTGAGCGAATTCTGAAGTCTGCACACACTGAGTGAATTCAGAAGTCTGCACAGACTGAGTAAATTCATTAGTCTACACAGACTAAGTAAATTCAGAAGTCTGCACACACTGAGTGAATTCAGAAGTCTGCACAGGCTGAGTGAATTCAGAAGTCTGCACAGACTGAGTAAATTTATTAGTCTGCATAGACTAAGTAAATTCAGAAGTCTGCACACACTGAGTGAATTCTGAAGTCTGCACTGACTGAATGAATTCAGGAGTCTGCACAGACAGTGAATTCAGAAGTCTGCACAAACTGAGTAAATTCGAAAGCATCGTCATGGTCAGAAAGGAAAACTGGTTGACGTGTTTCACTTTGACGTTTAAGACGGTTTAGTCCTAATGGAAGTTAATTGGTTGGTTGTAAACTTCGGTAAGATCACATGATATTGTTTTATGATTACAGACTTGATTAGATCAGATGATATGGTTTCTACTTGGAGGAAGTTATTAGATTGGTTATAAACTTCACGAGTTTTATGATTACAGACTTGATTAGATCAGATGATATGGTTTCAACCTGAGGGAAGTTATTAGATTGGCTATAAACTCCACAAAGCTCAAATGAAATGAGTTTTAGCAAAGTTAAACTTGCTAATTCTAATACAATAAAATAAGTTGTAACAACGGGGAAAGTTATTAGTTTGGTTATGAATACCAGTAATATCAAACGACATTTCATGTAAACGAAGTTGGCAACTGGATAGTTAAAAAAGTTAGACATCAAATGAAATTGCAAATCCACAATCATTTCAATAAACTGCATTATTTGTAAAACGTAAAAACAAAGGCTTTCGAACACCTGCACTGTGTTTACATTAAGAGGAATCCTTTCGATGTAAACACTGAGGAGGAAAACGGTTCAGATGTCCGAAAGTCTTTTTTTTTTTTTTTTTTTTTTTTTACCTTTTACAAGTAATACATTTTATTGATATAAATGTGGATTTTTAATGTAACAATTCAAATCACGACACTGAATTTTTCAGCATCAAATCAAGTGTTGAACTTATACTGAAACGTACAAAAAACAAGTGAAAAATGCGCCGAAGTTTCTTCGGCGTAATCGAGTTTGCTGTACAGCCGCTACAGCGTATATATAATCAAGGCCACTTAAAATAGATCTATCTTTCGGTGGTCTCAGTATAATGCTGTATGAACAGCGGCCCATGAAACTTTAACCACGGCCCGGTGGTGGCCTAACCTATACAGCTGCCAGAAGCACGATTAAGGCTAAGTTTAACCTTCAATAAAATAAAAACTACTGATGCAAGAGGGCTGCAATTTGATATGTTAGATGACTGGAGGGTGGATGATCAACATACCAATTTGCAGCCCTCTAGCCTCAGTAGTTTTTAAGATCTGAGGGCGGACAGAAAAAGTGCGGACGGACAGACGGGTGACATGTTTCCTGCATTTCAGCAACTGCTGTAACAATTCTAAATCTCATTCTGACAGTTTCAGTTGTGGCTACAGACAATTAAGAGAACAACGGCATCGAGTCATCATTCAGAATTCAGTACACCATCCCAGCAGATAACTGTAACCAAATACCTGTATGTGTCTTGTATCCAATTCATTCACTTTTTGTAATTCTCAGTAGGTGACACCCAGAACATATTTGTATGACCCTAATAATAATAATAATAATAATAATAATAATAATAATAATAATAATAATAATAATAATAATAATAATAATAATGAACCAAACAAAAACTTCTTTCAGTTTTCTTCTGAAGATGGAAAGAGAAACCCACAAGATTCCTGTGTATAACTTGTTTACTGATAAATATTTACATATTACTTTGATCTCGAGCACTTTCAGGTCCTAACTGTGACCCTTTTTCAAGAGATGAGGTAGTCAGGCTGGTTCAAGGCCCAGCAATAATAATAATAATAATAATAATAATAATAATAATAATAATAATAATAATAATAATAATAATAATAATAATAATAATAATAATAATTAATAAAATTATTATTATTATGTATAATATTTATCTATGAAAAATAATTAAAAATGGTTCAATAAGGTTTCATACAAGAAAATACTTGAAAAGCGATGCTCTCTCTCTCTCTCTCTCTCTCTCTCTCTCTCTCTCTCTCTCTCTCTCTCTCTCTCTCTCTCTCTGACCTTCCCTCCTCGTTATATGGCGAAAATAAAACCCTAACAAGATCGTATCCTTTCTTTTATCTGCTGGCCTTCGTAGGGCCTGGGCCACTTTTGGAAGCCTTTGGGGGCCATTTTTCGGGCGCCACCAAAAATAAAACCAAAAATAAATAAATATACAAAAATAATATATAACAAGCTGCCACCTTATTTTGCTTCTTTCGTGTGTGTGATATTTTCTCTTGTTGATCTTCTGTAATTTGAGACAACAATAAGAATAATTTTTTACGGGATTATGGGAGTTAGTAAGTCATACCTCTAGCGTATTCTTCGATCTCTGGACTTATCCTGCGACGTTTTTAATAAAATGGGAAAATAAAATCGTGTAGAGAATTCCAAACCTTGGCAAAAGAAGTGGGAAAATTTTGGTAAAGTTTTTGCGTGACAAACGTTTCAGGTAAGCCTCAGACGAGGCTCAACTGAAGCGTCGAGAAAAAAAGTAAACAAACAGGTGTGACATCTAGCGGCGGTGGGATGCACTAAAGACAGGGATGAAGAAAACACGCAAGACATCCAATCACAACTAGTTTCAGGAGTAAATTCTTCAATTCTTCATGTGTTCCAAGGCCAAATCTAGAGCCATTCCCACGATCCGCAGAACACCCACGGTGCCGTCCCAAACCCAAGACAACCTACTTATTTTCAAATCGTTCTTGAACATAAAACTGGTTCGTATGAGTAATACTGGACAAGTGATTGTTACCTAGAAAGGAATCATCATGAAAATTCTTACTGCGAATGTTTCTGTTCTTTCGTTGTGGCTATTGCCACTTCCGTTATCATCATTCTACCCTTGAATGAATCAATGCCCACTTAGGGCAACCCCTGTCAGAAATTAGTACAGAGTCGCCACTGTATAGATTCGTTTGAAGTGCCCGTTCAATAAAACAATTACAGAACTATGTATCATTGCATTCTCATGTCTGTAGCTTTATATTATTATTATTTATTATTATTATTCAGAAAATTAACCTATTCATATGGAACAAGCCCACAGGGGCCAATGACTTGAAAGTCAAGCTTCCAAAGATTATGGTATTCATTTGAAAGAAGTAACAGAAGGTAATGGGAAATACAGAAAGAAAGATCAGTTATTAGAAAAACAGATAAATTAACAACTTAATAAATGAATAAAAATGTAAGTAAAATATTAAAATGCAAGGAGAATAGGATTAGGATAGTAATGCACTGCACCTTCGCTTGAACATCTGTCGTTCCAATTACGCGACATCCTCTGGGAGGCTGTTATTTGTCATATGAGAAGTAAAAGGCAGACAGCCATGCAGCTATGGACAAAAATATATTCCGAACAAACCTTCTGTAGTGTATATAGTAGATCGAGTATGGTAATATGGTAATTCCATGAAAAGGAGATATATGACCTAAGCACTTGTAAATAATAGTTAAGACTAAATACTAAGTTGGTTAAAAAGGAGAAAATCATAGAAATATCCAAGTCGACTGTTGTGTGTCGCAGTCAAGGTGAAGCAAGGCATGTGGTCAGCGACACCATTCCAAAAGATTTGGTGAATAATGGAAAATTTAATACACTCTGTCGCTCTCTCTTATTCAGTTGAGAAAACAAATTCTCTCTCTCTCTCTCTTCTCTCTCTCTCTCTCTCTCTCTCCATATATATGTGTATATATATGTGTATATATATATATATATATATATATATATATATATATATATATATATATATATATATATATATATATATATATATATATATATATATATATATATATATATATACACATGTATATATATACATATATATATATATGTGAGTCTTGAGAGAGAGAGAGAGAGAGAGAGAGAGAGAGAGAGAGAGAGAGAGAGAGAGAGAGAGAGAGAGCATAAAACAAGACGCGTAACTATCTGCCTCCGTAATTACATCCCTTGGTCCTGACAGTGACTTGTCACGGACTAGGGTCAGACGTAGCAATTTGCAAGATTGGTAAACCCCTAACCCTTTTCTCTCTCTCTCTCTCTCTCTCTCTCTCTCTCTCTCTCTCTCTCTCTCTCTATAACTTCATTACAACTGACAGAACTGCTGACAAATGAAAGAGTTCCAAAGAAAATATTCCAAAATTAGAGCCTTTCTTCTTCTTCCTCCTTGTACTGAGAGAGAGAGAGAGAGAGAGAGAGAGAGAGAGAGAGAGAGAGAGAGAGAGAGAGAGAGAGATAATATATTACGGGTTCATGGAAAATATTACTTCAGATGAATGATTAAAACTTTAAGAAAAAATATACACGGAGAGAGAGAGAGAGAGAGAGAGAGAGAGAGAGAGAGAGAGAGAGAGAGAGAGATAATATATTAGGGTTCATGGAAAATATTACTTACAGATGAATGATTAAAACTTTAAGAAAAATATACGGGGGAGAGAGAGAGAGAGAGAGAGAGAGAGAGAGAGAGAGAAGAAAAAATATACACGGAGATTACTTCAGATGAGTTATTAAAACTTTAAGAAAAAATATACACGGAGAGAGAGAGAGAGAGAGAGAGAGAGAGAGAGAGAGAGAGAGAGAGAGAGAGAGAGAATATAATACGAGTTCTTAAAAATATTTCTTCAGATAAATTATTAAAACTTTAAGAAAAAATATACACGTAAAGACATAGAGAGAGAGAGAGAGAGAGAGAGAGAGAGAGAGAGAGAGAGAGAGAGAGAGAGAGAGAGAGAGAGAGAGAGAGAGAGAGAGAGATAATATATTACGAGTTCTTAAAAATATTTCTTCCGACAAATGACGATTAAAAATCTAAGAAAAAAGATACACACATAGAGAGAGAGAGAGAGAGAGAGAGAGAGAGAGAGAGAGAGAGAGAGAGAGAGAGAGAGAGAGAGAGAGAGATAATATATTACGAGTTCTTAAAAAAATATTTCTTCCGATAAATCACGACTAAAAATAAAAGAAAAAAGATACACGTAAAGAGAGAGAGAGAGAGAGAGAGAGAGAGAGAGAGAGAGAGAGAGAGAGAGAGAGAGAGAGAGAGAGAGAGAGAGAAAGGAATCACACTGTGGGTTTTCAAACAATGAGTGGCTTCATGGATTCCCTCAGTTGAAATGGGAATCTCGTCATGGTCTATTTTGGTGAGGGGGATTCAATCTGCTTAGGGAAATGGAAAAAGAGAATTAGAATATGAGGACACTGATAGAAATTTGGAATTTTTCTTGTTGCTTTTAAGATTATGACTCGGAAATTCGTAATCAGAATCAGTCATCCGTTGAGTTGTTGTGAATGTTAAAGATGAATAACCGGAAGTAATACATACATACAGTACATACATACAACCATACAGAATTAGTGTGAAAGAATACTGATGGAACTATTTGTATGTTTCTTATTGCTTTTTAGGAAGTGAAAGATTCAGAATCAGAATCACATATTCACTGAATTGTTAAGAATGTTAAAAATGAATAACTGGATGTAATACACACATAGATACACATACTGTATATACATGCACTATATACAATATATATATATATATATTATACATACATATATATATGTAATTGTAATAGCCACAATGCCCTCTTAACTTCTCGAACTGTGGCTATTACAATTATATAAGTATCTGGTAAAAGTGACCAGTGGATTCTACACACAACACACACACGCACACACACACACACTATATATATATATATATATATATATATATATATATATATATATATATATATATATATATATATATATATATATATATATATATATATATATATATATAAATTAAACATACACGAGAAACAACATATTCTAAACACAGTACTGCAGAGGAATGTAAATAACAAACCTTATGTCATAATTTTTCACAACATAATATTATTGAAGTGCGTAAATCCTCTGCTTGCATAACACCCGGGAAGCCTTTGGGAACACTTCTGTTAACGTTGGCAGCTGTATGTAACGACTCAGAGAGAGAGAGAGAGAGAGAGAGAGAGAGAGAGAGAGAGAGAGAGAGAGAGAGAGAGAGAGAGGAGAGGGGGAGGGGATAGGTCTGCCTGTATGGAGAGAATTATTCAGTAATATCATGGTACACATTTTTGACAGCTCACTCATCACTCCGGCACTCACTCTCTCTCTCTCTCTCTCTCTCTCTCTCTCTCTCTCTCCACAAGTGTCATCATATTTCTCTCTCCTCTCAATACCTCCAGAAATGACCCACCACGGTCAACTATCAACCAAGTACCGCAAAGGTCATCAAAGGTGTTCTTTTCCCAACCCCATTCGGGGATCGAACGAAAGTTCTCCGGCTGTGAGGAGAGAGAGAGAGAGAGAGAGAGAGAGAGAGAGAGAGAGAGAGAGAGAGAGGATAACGTCTTCGTCTTCCTGGTAACATTATCATGCATACTGATGCTCCCATGTTAAGACTGACTGATTGATCAATTTAAACTTCCCTGGCGTCGCGATCCCGGGATAAGCAAGGACGTCGTAATGCTCGTTTGTCTCAATTCATCGGAATCATTTCTCATATCTTCATATCACTACCTATGCACCTATTCCCGCTTTACTCTTGACATGTCACCCACCCTTTGTTCGACAGTGAAAAGGATGTGGCAGCAACTATTGTCTTCGTCTTTCCTCTGAAGCCACCCCCTCCCCCCTTACTGGGGGAAGAGAGTAGGTGGGGGGGAAGGGGAAGGGATCACTGTCGAATAAAAACAATGAAAACAATAGCTGGAATTACCATAACGTAACCTTGTGCCCGTTGGCGTGGCGTAACAAAATAAAAATCAAAAAATATAATAAAACACTACAGAGTAACATTATGTCACATACGGAGGACATAGCTGTTGAACGTCGACATTCTTGAATAAAATAAAGCAAAGAATGTCTTGCAAGTAAAGAATATAAAGAAAGCAAACTATAAAGCATTCCTCAGAACATGTGACCCACTTTAGACAAAAGCATATGTTAAACAAACACATGCGATTGCACACGTGTGTTAATCACGCGTGTGTTAATTATGCTCTAGAGGATACTCAGGGCTACAGAACAAGAGAATGTAATTACGCAATAGCGAATTGAGTTTTTATTATTATTATATTATTATTATTATTATTATTATTATTATTATTATTATTATTATTATTATTATTAGACACTGTCATTCAAGAACATCTTCGATGATAAGGAATCAAACTTATTTTTTAGATTAATAAACGGTCTCTGAGAGCCTCAATGTATAATAATTCTTTTGAGAGAGAGAGAGAGAGAGAGAGAGAGAGAGAGAGAGAGAGAGAGAGAGAGAGAGAGAGAGAGAGAACTTCTCTCGTTCTTCTCAAGATTAATAAAAGGTCTCTGAGAGCTTTAATGTATGGTTTGCTATTGAGAGAGAGAGAGAGAGAGAGAGAGAGAGAGAGAGAGAGAGAGAGAGAGAGAGAGAGAGAGAGAGAGAGAGAGAGCAAGCGCTATGAATTTATACTAGAAAACCTAAAAATTTCACAAGTGTTTTACACACATCATTTTGAAAATTCACGAATATACAGCCAAATTAATAATTAAATACGCAACACATTTATTGAAAAGAATATCTTATTCACGACAAAATCACGGAAAAGATAAACCCGCAAAGAGATAACTGAATTCTTTCGGCAACACCTGGCAACTACAAGTCCCTAAATTTTGCTTGCACATGCGCACTAAGGACCTCTACGTGATGGTCACCGATCTGAAAGAGGGACAATAACAACTACTCGATTACCTGAGTCGCCCACATAGCACAAGCACCATGAGCGGCATTTCTCGGTGGAGCCACCAACCATGAGATCATGGATAATGAGTGACTAATAGTGTACGGGGTCAATTAACTCTCTTCCTGCTCAAACAATTACCCGGAGATTGTTGCCACGCGCTCGTCGAGCGCATGCACACGCATGCGCAGTATGCACGGCTCTTGGCCTGACATGCTAAACAACATCAGTGATGAATAACCTCACAGTAATCAAGGCCAAATTATACCAATTATTTTACAGCAAAGATGCAATGCATTACTACCCTAAAACAATTCTCCTCGTATTTTAATAATTTTCTTACATTTTATCTATTTATTTATTAATTTATTCATTTTTTTTTCTTTTCTAATAACTGATGTCTTCTTTCTGTATTTCCTATTACCTTCTGTTGCTTCTTTCAGATGAACATCACATTCTTTGGAAACTTCAAGTTCAAGTCAGTGGCCTCTGTGAGCTTGTTCCACATGAATAGTGTTCATTTACATAATAATAATAATAATAATAATAATAATAATAATAATAATAATAATAATAATAATAATAATGACGATAGCCTCGTTACAGGGTCGTCTTGTTTCAATAATAATAATAATAATAATAATAATAATAATAATAATATGGCTTTCTTCTGTTCCCAATTTCCTTTTTACAATTACAGTTTCGAATGTATCGCCTTTTTGAACCCCCTTTAATTCTCCATAACTCATCCATTTCATAAAACACTCCAACATAAGTCAACCACTTCGAAGAAATTCTAATATCTATTTTAAATCCTCGTCTCCGTTTCCTTATTCAAGAGATCATTTCCAAACTAACATCTTTTAGACTTTGTCTTTGTTCTACGTCGTTCGCCGGCTACAAAGGACTTTCTGACAGACACTAATCCCTTCAAATGAATCCTGATTGCTTTAATTTTACGTCATTCACCAGCTACATGGTGAATGACAGACATCAATCCCTTCAAATGAATCCTAATCGCTGCAATTTTACGTCATTCACCCGCTACATAGGACCCTATGACAGACAACAATCCTTCCGAAAGAATCCTATTTGCTACAATCATACGTCATTCACAAGCTACACGGAACCAACTGACAGACGTCAACCTTTTTAGAGGCATCCTACTGTCTATAATTCGATATAGAAAGTAGGGAACGTTCATATCCTCTTCTAATCGAATACCTATAAGTCCAGAACAATTGAATTTAACCAGAGACAAGTTAAGAGATAATATATGACACACCAAATGGAATATTAGGGACGTAAGTTATTTCCCAAAAGGTATAGACTCTTAATTAGAACCAGGAGATTGTGCAAAGCGCAATTTGGCCAGCATAATTTACTTACATTTTTATCTATTCATTTATTTTGTTAATTTTTTCTTTTCTAAAAGTTGGTCTCTTATTTCTGTATTTCATATTACCTTCTGTTACTTCTTTCAAATGAACACCATATTCTTTGGAAGCTTGAAATTCAAGTCTATGGCCCCTGTGGGCTTGTTCCATATGAATAGGGTTTATGCTCTGAATAATAATAATAATAATAATAATAATAATAATAATAATAATAACGCAATGACACCAAATGGAATATTAGAGACACGAGGGCATTTCGCCAAAGGAATAACAGACTGTAACCAGCATCTTTCAACGCAACCAGGGAGAAGGGGTACTCACGTGCGTGGTAGACATCGAAAGTTGCGATATTCCCGGAGGAGGGAACATCGTGAATTCCTCCTGAGGGCCATGTTGATTTATGGTGCTGGTGCTACCGGCCACACGGGAAGACACGGAATCTAATTCCTGCAAAGAAGATAATACTAATTAGCCATCCGATTTGATCTTCTGAGATTTAGGCTGTCAAGCCAAGCACTTTGTGGACACTCGGCCATTCAGCGTTTAAAAATAGTGACACTAGGGAGTTGGAGCGGTTGGACAGCAAGATGAAAAGATCCGGAAAATAAAGGAGAAGGAGTACAAGGAACTAAAGGAGGAACTGGGGGGGGGGGATTCCATAGTTGGACTAAGAAGCTAAAGTCAGCAAGGTTACACAGCAATACTGAAGAAAGTGACTGAGAGTGGAGGTAAAGTAAAAGGCTGAAAAAAGGTGGGTGCTGCAAACACCCTTTAGTAACGCCTATAATGCACCACGTGAGGTGTATACTTACGGCGTTGCCCCTCTCCAGGGATTAGAGAAATTATTAGTATTATCAAATAGTGAAAAGAGCACCAGAGACAAAATGCAGTTTCTATATTGGAAACAGTTTTCATCTGAATATTATAAGTTTGTTATAAAAAAATTGTCAAATCTAAAATGGTTAAGGTAAACACGACAGCCTTACTCAGGAAAGTCAAATACAAAGTTGAGTTTCCAAACATAATTTCAATTATATATCATAGCATTTTCAATCATAAAGCATAACACTTTCAATCAAAAAGCATAACACTTTTAATCATAAATCATAACACTTTCAATCACAAATCATAACACTTTCAATCATAAAAGATAACACTTTCAATCATAAATCATAACACTCAATCATAAATCATAACACTTTCAATCATAAATGATAACACTTTCAATCATAAATAAATGATAACACTTTCAATCATAAATCATAACACTTTCAATCATAAATTATAACTTTCAATCATAAATGACAACACCTTCGATCATAAATCATAGCACTTTCAATCTTAAATCAATCTTTCAAGCAGCAGCACTTCACACATGGAAAACTGATCACGAAAAGAGGTTATTACCAGTCAGGATACGTAGCGTGAATACAACAACAACAACAACAACCTTATACCAGTATATGAAATAACATAAATGAAAACTAAAACAATAGTATTTCAGTTTTTCATTTGCTCGAATATTCGTGGGTACAAGTTAAGTATACCTTAGTTTTACGAGACCACTGCAACGGGACCTACAGCTTATTGTGGAATCCATGGTTAACCACATTATACTGTGGAATCGAACCACATTATAGCGAAATGAATTTCTATCACCAGAAATAAATTCTTCATTGGCCGGCTGGAGACTCGAACTCGAGCCTAGCAGAGCGCTAGCCAAGAACTCTACCGATTCGTCCAACGAGGAAGTAGTGAGTCTGCAATCACAGATCCACAGGGTTTACCAATTTCCTACGAAATCCAATGTATACTACGCGGCTACCAGACTAAAATAATGACAATGAATCCGAATTTTAATCAATTTCAGGAAACATTAAAAAAAAATGTAAACTTCTGGAAACTCTGACAAAACAGCATCGGGTACAGCCAATCAAATCTCCCACTTCTTGTGTTCTATGACCCCCAGTGCGGAAGCAGTAGGTATCAGTATCGCGGTCTGATATTTGAAGTCTCTGCGTGATCTATCTTTTTCTTTCTTTCTTTCAAATCACTGCACTGAAATGATAGCCAGGAAACCATCATTTACTGTGACGCAACAACTCTGGCATTGTGTCGAGTCAACCGGATGCAAACAGAAATACCAGTTGTCAAGTTATTGTTCTGAAATGATGCAGGAATTGCGACTTGCCAACATGGCAGAAGCAACTGCATGTCAAAACTTAATAAGAAGTGGTCTGGAGAAACAAATCCACAGTTATGTATGGGTACATATATTTACAAATAAATCACTACAGAGAGCTTTCGGGAATCTGTCCGAAAATAAATCTCTACAGAGAGCTTTCGGGAATCTGTTCGAAAATAAATCTCTACAGAGAGCTTTCAGGAATCTGTTCGAAAATAAATCTCTATAGAGAGCTTTCGGGAATCAGTTCGAAAATAAATCTCTACAGTGAGCTTTCGGGAATCTGTTCGAAAGTAAATCTCTACAGTGAGCTTTCGAGAATCTGTTCGAAAATAAATCTCTACAGAGAGCTTTCGGGAATCTGTTCGAAAATAAATCTCTACAGAGAGCTTTCGGGAATCTGTTCGAAAATAAATCTCTACAGTGAATCTGTTCGAAAATAAATCTCTACAGAGAGCTGAGCTTAAATCCCACAGTGAGCTTTCGGGAATCTGCTCGAAAAGGGGAATCGAACAGATTCCCGAAAGCTCTCTATAGGGATCTATTTTTAAATATATGTACCCATACATAACTGTGAATCTGTTTCTCCATTAATAGTGATTTGTTTAAGCAAGGCTATACCCAAAATGTCAAGATTTAGACTAAATGTGTTTCTCGATTTTATGAAATTTAGGCTACCAAGCCCAGGAATGGGGCACTTTCGGCCATTCTGCACTTAAGACAGTGAAAAGAGGAAGTTGGAGTGGTTGGACAGCGAGGTAGAGAGATCCAGAAAATAAACGAGATGAAGAACAAGGATTTAAAGATGGAACACGGATAAAACAAGTAGAAAATTGAGCCGAAGTTTCTTGGACGCAATCGAGCTTTCTGTACAGCCGCTACACCGTATAATCAAGGCCACCGAAAATAGATCTATCTTTCGGTGGTCTCAGTATAATGCTGTATGAGCCGCGGCCCATGAAACTCTAACCACGACTCAGTGGTGGCCTATTCTATATCGCTGCCAGAAGCACGATTAAGGCTAACTTTAACTTTAAATAAAATAAAAACTACTGAGGCTAGATGGCTGCAATTTGGTATGTTTGGTGATCGGAGCGTGGATGATCAACTTACCAATTTGCAGCCCTTTAACCTCAGTAGTTTTTAAGATCTGAGGGCGAACAGAAAAAGTACGGACAGAAAACGTGCGGACGGACAGACAAAGCCGGCACAACAGTTTTCTTTTCTGAAAACTAAAACTCACAGTCACACTAAGAAGTAACAACCAGAGGTGGCGGACAGTAAAACTTTTTAAAGAAAAGAATTGGGAACGGAGGTAAAGTAAAAGGTTTTAAAAAGTGGGTACAGCTAGGAGACCGAAGGGGCGCTGTACGCACACTTTAGTAATAATACCTACAGTGCATCACGTGAGGTGCACTGACAGCAAAAACCCATAAGGGCAAATGGGTCTTGATTCATCACGCCAGTGACAACTTACAGCTCATGCTTTGCCGGCGGAACAGCAGAAGCACAAGGCCTGAAATCGTTTGATTTTGGGTCTAGAAAGTTCTATGTATCCTCAAAAATAATAATTACTTGTGCTAATTATATGGACTTGAAACTGAAAACAATATAAATTTTAATCACTTGAAATTGAAAACAATTAAATTTTAATCATCGGGCTTAGAAGAGATTTTAAAATTATTCAAAAAGGACCTGTAGTTCATTCTTCTAAAAAAATAAAATATTAATTACCTAGAAGAGAAGACCCGGAATGTTAAAAAAAAAAATCTAAAGCCCTGTCGTTCATTTTCCCAAAAGAAATTATGCTTCTGAGTTTTCATTATTAAATCATCAATATAAGATCCTGTCTACCTGTCACAGCGCCAGCAGCATCAACGCTACAGACAGACGACCAAACCTCGAACGAGAAAAGCCTAAAATTTGACAAAATTTTGAGGTCACAATGTAGAGACACCCTTTTGTCACCGCGTTGAAATGAACAATGCACAACACAAAGTCAGCTGTGACAAAAGCATTGTCATGTTCGAAATGAACAGCCTTTTCTTCAAAACACAGTGTCCTACGCCACAAAGAATATTTTCTGAAAATTTTCAGACCATTTTTAGACATTTTCTGCCTCATAGCAACCACGTAACTGCTGGGAAAACGTGATTTGGTGAAGGAGCTGCGCATTTTCTAGTTAAGAGTCCACACGTAAATATAAATAAGGATTTTTTCATTGAATTATACACAAAAATCGCAATATGCTAGGAGCTCTTACAACGACCGAGGGAATTTAAGTTATATTTTCCTTTAATGTAGCGAGAGAGAGAGAGAGAGAGAGAGAGAGAGAGAGAGAGAGAGAGAGAGAGAGAGAGAGAGAGAGAGAGAGAATGTCACGTGCCAACACATATAATAATGAAAATGATTCGGCTGAACCAAAAGATGATTACAATAAACAGCAACTTTTATTACGTACACACGAGAGAGAGAGAGAGAGAGAGAGAGAGAGAGAGAGAGAGAGAGAGAGAGAGAGAGAGAGAGAGAGAATGTCACGTGTTAACACATAAATAATAATGAAAATGATTTAGCAGAACCATAAGATAATTACAACAGGCAACGACCTTTTAATATATATATATATATATATATATATATATATATATATATATATATATATATATATATATATATATATATATATATAGAGAGAGAGAGAGAGAGAGAGAGAGAGAGAGAGAGAGAGAGAGAGAGAGAGAGAGAGAGAGAGAGTCAACACACAAATATAAATGAAAAAGTTTTAATTAAACCATAAAAAATGACACTAAGCAACAACCTTTTATTATGTGTACAGAGAGAGAGAGAGAGAGAGAGAGAGAGAGAGAGAGAGAGAGAGAGAGAGAGAGAGAGAGAGAGAGAGAGAGAGAGAGAGAGAGTCAACAAATGAAATCAAAATTTTGTTCATTAATATCGTCAAAAATTTTAATATAAAACAACCTTTTATTAAGAGAGAGAGAGAGAGAGAGAGAGAGAGAGAGAGAGAGAGAGAGAGAGAGAGACTCTGTGACACAGCTTAACCAGGAGACACACATATCCATCAGATGGGCGGGGCCGGTACGACGTGAACGTGCTACGGGGAAACGTGAATCTACGTGACCTTGCCATGCTCTGCTTCCTCGGACCACCGGGGCCACTGAGCCATCTCATGCGATCGCCTCTCTCTCTCTCTCTCTCTCACACACATCATGACGTCTATGGTTTCCAAACTAAATACGAAAAATGGGGAAAGAATCAACTAATGTGATTGTGACTAGTTTCTCTCTCTCTCTCTCTCTCTCTCTCTCTCTCTCTCTCACACATCATGACGTCTATGGTTTCCAAACTAAATACGAAAAATGGGGAAAGAATCAACTAATGTGATTGTGACTAGTTTCTCTCTCTCTCTCTCTCTCTCGCGCTCTCTCTCTCTCTCTCTCTCGCACATCACGACGTCTATGGTTTCTAAATCAGTCGAAATGAAGAAAGAATCAGCTAGTGTGACTTTCTCTCTCTCTCTCTCTCTCTCTCTCTCTCTCTCTCTCTCTCTCTCTCTCTCTCTCTCTCCCCAACATCGCGCGATGTCGTCGTTTACGGTTTCCAAAACCAGGTAAGAAAAATGTATAAAAATTCAGTCCATGTGATTATAACTATTCTCTCTCTCTCTCTCTCTCTCTCTCTCTCTCTCTCTCTCTCTCTCTCTCTCTCTCTCTGTGATTTTCAAACCAAGAGGTAATATGAGGAAAAATTCAGTCCATGTGACTGTGACTAATCTCTCTCTCTCTCTCTCTCTCTCTCTCTCTCTCTCTCTCTTAAAATGCATGCCATCCATAGAACTTCAAATTTGTTTTATGCAATCCGTCACGGAATCTAAATGTCCACGCAAATTGCCTCTCTCTCTCTCTCTCTCTCTCTCTCTCTCTCTCTCTCTCTCTCTCTCTCTCTCTCTCTCTCTCTCTCTCTCTGTGACACTTTTGTCACGATCTTACTTGCCTGAGTCATCTACCGACGTCAATTTCTACAACGCGACTTCTCCGAGATTCGGAGGGAATCAGGTTTGTGTCTTGTGATCTAAAACACAGTTTGAATATATTTACAAACGTCATAGGCTACACGGAGATGCTGTTATATTATTTATCGTAATAAAGAGCTTTTGATAAATTGAATGTAGCTTCGTGTCACTTCTAAAAATTTGTTAATACATGTTACGGCAATATAAGTTCAATAGTTGTTTATAACTGTCTGTGCGGTAAGCACAAAACTTAATCATTAAAATACGAAATACTGTATATTTTGTTATACAGTAATAAAAAAAACTGTAATAAGCGTATATTTTGTTTTACAGTAAATATAATAATTCATGAAAGTGTGTACTTTATTTTACAGTAAAACAATACAAAGGGTTTACTTTGTTTTACAGTAAAAATTGAAACTGGGTCTACTTTGTTTGAAAAAAAATTAAATAAGATCTACTTTGTTTTGCAGTAAAATATTAAAAAGTGTATATTTTTTACAGCAAAAAAATTTATTGCAATGTGTGTCTGTTGTTTTACATTAAAATAAAAACAAGACGCTGAATATTTACAGTAAAATTTGCTTCCAGAAAGCTTCAATAATTAAAAAGAACGAGACACATTTGTTCGTCTCTACGTGACCCAAGGAAAACCGATGTCTTAAAAAGCACCTTGCTTAGATTTCACGTCAACACCGTAATTAAACAGAGAGCATGCAAGCCATTCTTTCACAGGTCGTCAGAAAACAAATGTCAAAAATGCTCGTTCCAATTTCCTAAACAAAGAAACCTCACACAATCTCTTATTTACTTTCCTCTCGACTTGAGCCACAAAAGGAGAAGAAATTCTCTGGTCGAAAAAAGGAGAGAGATTTCCCCCAACTCCAGTGAGTGATCGGCGTCACCCAAACCTTTGTACCGGCCCACCACTTTCCTTCCCTTTATGTCTGGGGAAATCGACGCTGGAGAGAGGTTATTTTTTTTTTTTTTCCTCTCCCTGGGTCCTTCTTGACCAGAATATTTCTGTGAGTTGGGAGGATTTCTTCCTAGTTTACTGTTGTCAAAAGGAGCGTATAAAACTGTCCTAGCATTCTGTAGTGAAGAGGTCGCTAAAAATATCTGAAGTCAAGGGTTTAAACTAACTGATCAATTGACTGATTTGTGAAATTTAGACTATAAAGCTAAGCACTGGGGGCACTTTCAGCCATTCGGAGTTTCAGACAGTGAAAAGGTGGAGTTATAGAGGTTGGACAGAAAGATGGAAGACAGGAAGTGGGAATGGAGTGGGGTTCAAGTAAAAGGCTACAAAACTGGTGCAGCTCGGGGCTTAAGGGACGCTGCATACAACCCTTTGGTAATGTCAACAGTGTACCATGTATGATTTAGATTAAGATTAAAACCTAAACAGCATTTAAAACAGACGGTATTAAACCAACAAGCTGATCAAAGAGCCCGGCTCTGTCCTTACCAACCAGCGTCATTCTTTTTCTTTCTTTCTTGAAATCTCCAGCTGAAAACCTTTATGGACAGAGCCAGCAGGCTACTATAAGAAGCCCAATATGGCTCCAAAGGGGAAATTAAATCAGCCTCCACAGATTCCCGTTCAATTTAAAATCCATAAAACAGAAGAATAAAAAACGCCCATTATACAACCCATCAAAACGTAATCTGGCTGTCCCCAAGCCCCCTCTGAAATGCAAGTTGTCACATTACACCAGGATTGTGGGAAACGCTTTGTATTTCCCCTGAGGAGGAAAATCAGGAATAAAACCGAGAAACTTGTTGTGTTGAGCTTCAGTTGTCACCCAGAAACGGAAGGCGAAGGATTTATGCCTCTGAATTTATTATTGTTATTTTTTTTATTATTCAGAAGAAGAAGATCCAAATTCACATGGAACAAGCCCACAGGGGCCATTGATCTGGAATCCAAGCTTTCAAAGAATAAGGTTTTCATTAGGAAGAAGTAAGAGACGGTAAAGGGAAATACAGAAAGAAGAGATCTCACTTATTAAAAACGAAAAAATATATTAATAAACAGATAAAATGTATTAAAACGCAAGGAGAACAGTCTTAGGGTAATAATGCATAGTATCTTCTCCTGAACTTCTGAAGTTCCAATGGCACGACATTTAGCAGACATGCAGACTGACTGTATGAGCAGAAATAAATTCTGTATGAAATCAACTGATGAATGTGTTCAAGAGATTAAATACATTCTCATTTCTAACTCCTAATCCATTGGGGAAGAGAATTTCTTCAATCACTTCCTTATGGATTTCAAGACTTTCAGTGGAAAACGATTCGACAAATAATGAGAAATGGAGATGTTAACAGGCCATAATGGTGATTAAAATTCTAAACTAAAGTGACACAATAGGAGGCAGGCCAATGATCCTAAACACAAGATATGCAGCAGGGAAATTCCATGAACTTAGCGTGAAGTAAACATGGAAAATAACCTCAGGTTTCAAAAGTAACAACCGCTAATTTGAAACAAAATATTAAAACTGAAAGAAATTAAATCCCTCAAAAAGTTATGAAATGTGAGTGCCTTAATACAAGATGAACTCAACAGCCAGGAAAACAATCAGAACTATCTCCAATCTGAGGATAAAATGCATTCTTAAATGGGGTATTGGGATGAGTGGGGGCAGTAGAGGAGGAGGAGGAGGAGGAGGAGGAGGAGGAGGAGGAGGAGGAGGAGGAGGAGGAGGAGGAGGAGGAGGAGGAGGAGGAGGAGGGAGGAGGAGGAGGAGGAGGAGGAGGAGGTTACCAAACATCAACGCTCAAGAGGCTTCTGTGTGATTGCATTCAAGCGTCAATGAGGATGTGTAATTTTGTAACAGAGAGAGAGAGAGAGAGAGAGAGAGAGAGAGAGAGAGAGAGAGAGAGAGAGAGAGGAAGGTTAACCTCACGACCCCAAAGTCCCCAAATCGGAGAATGAAAGAAGCAATGACTGGGAGTCTTGCCCTCCCCACTCTCTCTCTCTCTCTCTCTCTCTCTCTCTCTCTCAATGAACATATATTTATTGGTTCTTAGAGATACATGTAAACATTAATGTAATAATTAATGCTTTAAGTCGACGCAGGGGAAGGCCTCGACGAGGTAATCCCCCAACCTCGGAGAGGTGAAACCTTTCTACAGGTAAGCCTCTCTCTCTCTCTCTCTCTCTCTCTCTCTCTCTCTCTCTCTCTCTCTCTCTCTCTCATATGTAATATGATTGCTTTCATTAACTGTAACAATGTTTTAGTTCATAGTTATCTATAGGTAAATTCTCTCTCTCTCTCTCTCTCTCTCTCTCTCTCTCTCTCTCTCTCTCTCTCTCTCTCACATGTAATATGATTGCTTTCACTAACTGCAACAATGTTTTGGTTCATAGTTATCTACAGGTAAATCTCTCTCTCTCTCTCTCTCTCTCTCTCTCTCTCTCTCTCTCTCTCTCTCTCTCTCTCTCTCTCTCTCTCTCTCTCTCTCTCTCTCTCTCTCTCGTGTGCTTCATATATAAATGTATACGTGCACAATATACCACTAATAAATTTAATAAATGAAAATGGGTGTCTGTGTGATCAATCTGCTTTGAGATTTATGCTTCGTATAATGACTGAATATGTAAAATACTTATGATAACTGATAAGATAATGAATATTCACTTTTATGAGGAACAATATGTCTTAGACATAAAAACCATGCCAGACACTTTTCATATTCGCCTGGCTCAATTATATGCTTATGTTACGGCAAATGCAAATATAAATAATAACAATTTAGAAGACAATTTCTGGCGTATTCTATTGCATGGCTCGAAACTCCAACGAGATAAAACAAAATTAACTTGGGGTTTTGCAATTTCGACAAATATCACTTCAAGTTATGACAGCATCTCTGCTAAACAACAATAAAAGCATTTGAGTTCATTCAGTGTGTTGCAAAATCTGAAGAAACATGAATAAAAATAAAGTTTACGTTTCATAGAACTTATTTTCTTCATTTAAAAACTATAAAAAAACATTATCCGTTAAATTTATCGCATTGCACACTCAAAGAAAAAAATTTTAATTCCAAACGTGTTATGTCATATCTGTTACGTCAAATTTACCGGAATGCACAACTCTTTAAACGCAAGACAAGGCCAAACTCTCGCAAATATAAAATGCATCTCTTAAACGCACCATAGAACGTCAAATTCGCTTTATAAAATTCGTCACGGAATACAAATGTCCACGAAAATGGCACCTCTCTCTCTCTCTCTCTCTCTCTCTCTCTCTCTCTCTCTCTCTCTCTCTCTCTCTCTCTCTCTCTCTCCTAAACGCCCCATAGAACTTCGTACATTTCTTTACAACAATTTGTCACGGAATGCAAATGTCACGAAAAGTGCAACCCTCTCTCTCTCTCTCTCTCTCTCTCTCTCTCTCTCTCTCTCTCTCTCTCTCTCTCTCTCTCTCTCTCTCTCTCTCTCTCTCTCTCTCTCTCTTGATTCTTTCACGCAACTCGACACGGAATGACAATGTCCACGAAAATGGCACCTCTCTCTCTCTCTCTCTCTCTCTCTCTCTCTCTCTCTCTCTCTCTCTCTCTCAACCCACCCACGGAAAGAAAGAAACAAACAAACAAGCAGCAGCAGCAGCAGCAAATCTGGACAATTGCAACACATCATTCACGATTGGCCCTTCTCCATTCCCGCATCCACGACAGAGGCCATTCTTGTAGGCCACAGAGGCCCTCTGATTCATCGAGGCTGGATAACATTCGTCACGTCTAGAGCAGCAGCAGCTTTGTGTGATGTTGCATCTTTGCCAATACGCAGTATAAATGTGCCTCGGTGTCGAACTTCTCCGTTCCAGAGGTCCTTTATTCCTTCTCACGCCGCTGGAGTGTGGAACGGTCTCCCTGGGGATGATGTGCAGTTGCAACCTCTTCAAAGTTCAAGCGAAGATGCAACGCATTGCTGCCCCAGAACAATTACTCTCCTTGTATTTTAATAATTTACTTAATTTTTTTTATCTATTTTTCTATTACGTTTTTCCTTTATCTTTTATTTTCTAATGACTTATCTCTTCCTTCCGCATTTCCCGTTATCTTCTGTTCTTCTTTCAAATGAACACCATATCCTTTAGAGGTTGAATTTCAAGTCAATGGCCCCTGTGGGCTTGTTCCACAGAAATAGGGGTTTACCTTCTGAATAATAACAACTACGTGGATAAAATTAATAATACCTATTACTGGAATTGGAATATAAAATTTATTCCATGGGAATAAATTCCACGGGACCTATGAGGTTATTCAACGCTGAAAATAATGTTGAAACGATTGTTAGGAGAGGGTGGAAAGCAAGATGGCAGAAAGAGAATATGAACGGACGTACAGAAATAGAAATGAAAGAGGTTGCAGCTAGGAGACGAAGGGACGCCGCAAAGAACCTTAAGTAATGCCCGAGAGAAACACCTATAATTATGAACTACTTTGCTTTTGGGGGGAGGACAGTTGCTAATAGGACAAAATATAGTTGGGGGGATAATTGTTAACGATACAAAACATCGGATGAAACTGGGATGATATTCACAACAGAAGTCTCCGGTCACAAGTGAGCCATAATGAATGGCTGCAATCACCGAAAAATAACAGCTCTTCTTAAATCACTCCCTTTGTAAGAGTAGGGGTTATTGACACAAAGGTCAAATAATCAAAGAGGCATTCAAAACAAACCATTTCCCATGTCAAAAGCATTCATTAGCTTCTCTGCGTGAAGTCAATTCTCAACATGAAAAGATACACTAACGCTCACTCTTATATACCAAAACCTATCATTTTGTGTCCTGGTTTTATATATGAGATTAGCCACACGCTGAAGAAGAATCTGTATCTGGTTTGAGGAATAACTGACCTCTCGTTGAATACGTTATGAATGACGATTAACTCTGGTAAGATTTAGAGCAAAGCAGATGAACGCCTTAGCATTATAGTTTAATAACCGTAACTGGTCCTGGTAACATACACCCTCCTCCTCCTCCCCCTCCTCCTCCTCCTCCTCCTCCTCCCCCTCCTCCTCCTCCTCCCCCACCCCCCCTCCCCCTCTAGACTCACCCTGTACGCTAATATCAGTCAATAAAGAGTGGAGCTTTCCTTTTGTATTGCTGATAAAACGAAAGGATGAACAAATCACAAGGTCTTCCCGACGGCTACATAACAAAAAGCCACGTGAAATCTTTATTCCAGGGTACAATTCACATCATGTGAAACTTCCTGAGTACGTGTGAAAAGAGACTGAATGCGAAATGAAAATGGTATTGTGTAGATCGCAGAATAAAACAAAATAAAATACAAATCAACGACGTTATTATTATTACTATTATCACTATGAAATTCACAGTCTCGAGGAAAACTGTCTGTGTAATAAAAATCCGCAATTATATAGTAAACTATATTACTCTATATTACTAAGTAAAATATAAAAGCAAAGGCATTCGAACACCTGAAAGGTGTTCCTCATTAGTGTTTACGTTAAAAACATAGTAATATATTTTACTATATAATTTTGGATTTTTATTACACATTACTATTTTCATATGGAACAAGCCCACCAAAGGAGTCATTGACTTGAAATTCAAGCTTCCAAAGAATATTTTGGTGTCTATCTGAAAGAAGTAATAGAACGTAATAAGAGATACAGAGAACCAGTTGTTAGAAAAGAAACGAACATATCAATGAATAGATAAAAACGTACCTAAATTATTAAAATACATGAGTTACATAAAGCATAAAAGGAAAAAGTTATGGAGTTATCAACAAAGAAAAGCAAAAAGCAACCATAAATAATTCCAGTCGGACAAAAAAGTGTACATTTTTTTTTCAACTTACAAGCATTTTCATAACCGCCCATCCATACAAAACGGAAACTAAAAGAATCTAACACGTGACAGCGTTAGAGTTAATTAAAAAATGGCTTAAATAATTCACTAATTAATTTTTATAAATTAGCTTAACTAATCCACTAAGTCGATTAAAACTCTCCCAGGTCAGGAATCCCAAGAATTGGGTCGTCAAAGGTTAATCAACAGGTTGGACCTCTTACAAGAAATGAGAGATGGATCTCTAGAAAGACTGAGAGATGCTTAAAAAATGAGAGATGGATCTCTTGAAAGATTGAGAGATGCTTACAAGAAATGATTCTTAAAAGAGAGAGAGATGCTTAAAAGAAATGAGAGATGGATTTCTTGAAAGATTGAGATGCTTAAAAAATGAGAGATGGATCTCTTGAAAGATTGAGAGATGCTTAAAAGAAATGAGAGATGGATCTCTTGAAAGATTGAGATGCTTAAAAAATGAGAGATGAATCTCTTGAAATATTGAGAGATGCTTAAAAGAAATGAGAGATGGATCTCTTGAAAGATTGAGAGATGCTTAAAAACTGAGAGATGGCTCTCCTGAAAGACTGAGAGATGCTTAAAAAATGAGAGATGGATCTCTTGAAAGATTGAGAGATTTTTAAAAAATGAGAGATGGATCTCTTCAAAGATTGAGAGATGCTTAAAAAATGAGAGATGGATCTCTTGAAAGATTGAGAGATGCTTAAAAAATGAGAGATGGATCTCTTGAAAGATTGAGAGATGCCTTAAAAAATGAGAGATGGATCTCTTCAAAGATTGAGAGATGCTTAAAAAATGAGAGATGGATCTCTTCAAAGATTGAGAGATGCTTAAAAAATGAGAGATAGATCTCCTGAAAGACTGATAACAGATGAATTATTTTTGTTATAGAGCAAATGGTAGAGTCACTAGTAGTAGGCTCTATGAAAAGAATTATAACACAAGTAGAAATAGTGAATGAATCATGCAATTTCTCTCTCTCTCTCTCTCTCTCTCTCTCTCTCTCTCTCTCTCTCTCTCTCTCTCTCTCTCTCTCTCTCTCTCTCTATATATATATATATATATATATATATATATATATATATATATATATATATATATATATATATATATATATATATATATATATATATATATATATATATATATATATTATTACAATTAACAACAACATCGCTCTAATAACAACCAGGTACCCAATTCACTGTTTAGAGAAGCATGTAGTTTTTGTAGAAGACACGGTGCTCTCTCTCTCTCTCTCTCTCTCTCTCTCTCTCTCTCTCTCTCTCTCTCTCTCTCTCTCTCTCTCAGTTGCAACCATCAACTATCGAATAACAACTAGGTACACAATTCACTGCTCAGGCTGACAGTGCCATACTGGATTTTCAGACAAGAACCTATACTGTTTCTTCATCGTCCGGGAATCGAACGCAGATCTGCTCTGTTGCAATGCGGCGTCACAGAGAGAGAGAGAGAGAGAGAGAGAGAGAGAGAGAGAGAGAGAGAGAGAGAGAGAGAGAGAGAGAGAATCTTCTAACACTCATTAAATAAATTTGTGACCTAATTTCCTATATTTACTGTCCGCTACGGTGTCCTTGAAAAAAAAATCCTGCAAAAATCCTAGAAAAAATCCTTGAGAAAATCCTAAAAATATCCTAGAAAACACTAGAAAAATAATCCTAAAAAATCCCGGAAAACCCTAGAAAAATCCCAGAAAGCCCTAGCAAAAAAACCCTAGAGCTAATCCTAGAAAACCCTAGAAAATATCTAGAAAATCCTCGAAAAAATCCTAAAATGTCCTAGAAAAAATCCTTTAAAATATGTAAAAATGAAAAGGGGAAAAAATCCTGTAATATCCGGATGCGCCGTGAAGGCTGGAAAAGGTTGTCCTTGGCTTTAATGAAACTGAAGCCACAAGCCAGTGGCAAAAGTCATTAAAATTGCGGAAATGAAGAGCGGTATGTACGTGCCTTTGTGTGTGTGTGTGTGTGTGTATCTGCTTATTTTTTGTAGGGGATTTTAGTAAAAATGTATGGAACTTTGTTACATATTAACGACTGGGTGGTTCATAGGGTCAATTTAAAAATGTATTTTAATTTGAAGGATGGAAGGACTAGTAATACGTATATAATTTATACATACATGCATACATACATACATATATAATATATATATATATATATATATATATATATATATATATATATATATATATATATATATATATATATATATATATATATATATATATATGTGTGTGTATATATAAATATATTATAGAGGAAAATGTGTTCCATATATGTAATAAGTTTTTTCAAATTAGATGCAAAATGCATATAATTTATTCCATATATTGTAATAAGTTTTTCAAATTATATGCAAATGCATATAATATATATATATATATATATATATATATATATATATATATATATATATATATTATATCTGCACTTACACAATTTTTAAAATCTTATAACAATATATGGAAGTGTCTGACATTCTCCTCCTACGACTTTATTTATTACACGGATGGCCACTTTTTTTTTTTTTAAGAATCTTTAAACACTAATCATCTTCCGCATTCCAAACGTTTAAGACAAATCAATCTTTTCGTGTGTTTTGAAAGCCATAAAACTACGCAAAACGTCCACTGAAATCTGAGTCCTTCTCTGCATGCTCCTAGCAAGGTTCTTCCTGCATAGTTCTGCAATAACCAACCGAAACTACGGTGAGAAGCTTTTATTTATTCATTAGTTTTCTGTAAAAGAAAACTATTGTGCCGGCTTTGTCTCCCCGTCCGCAGTTTTTTTCTGTCCGTACTTTTTTCTGTCTGCACTTTTTCTGTCCGCACTTTTTTCTGTCTGCACTTTTTCTGTCCGTACTTTTTTCTGTCCGCACTTTTTCTGTCCGCACTTTTTTTTTGTCCGCACTTTTTTCTGTCCGCACTTTTTTTTGTCCGCACTTTTTTCTGTCTGCACTTTTTCTGTCCGCACTTTTTTCTGTCTGCACTTTTTCTGTAAGCACTTTTTTCTGTCTGCACTTTTTCTGTCCGCACTTTTTTCTGTCTGCACTTTTTCTGTAAGCACTTTTTTCTGTCTGCACTTTTTCTGTCCGCACTTTTCTTTCCACACTTTCTTCTGTCTGCACTTTTTCTGTCCGCCCTCAGGTATTTGGTTACAGTTATCTGAGGCTAGAGGGCTGCAAATTGGTATGTTGACCATCCACCCTCCAATCATCAAACATATCAAATTGCAGCCCTCTAGCATCGGCAGTTTGTCATAACCGCGCTTCTGTCAACGGTGTAGGTTAGGCCACCATCGGGTCATGTTTAAAGTTTCACGGGCCGCGGCTCACACAGCATTATACCGAGACCAGCGAAAGCTAGATCTATTTTCGGTGGTCCTGATTATACGATGTACAAAAACTCGATTGCGCCGAAGAAACTTTGGTGCATTTTTAACTGTTCTGTAACCTACTATGAAGGGTTTCGAAAAACAGTTTTATTTTCTAACCTACTATGAAGGGTTTCGAAAAACAGTTTTATTTTCCAACCTAAAAGGGTTTCGAAAAACAGTTTTATTTCTTCTCAACCTTATTCTCCATAAAACGGGAGAATTATTTCTTCCAACCTACTCGCACCTTACAAACACACACACACACACACACACACAAACGACGCCTATTTAGATTTATCTTGTGTTTATAATGATGAAAAGCTTTGTAAACTTTATTATTTTTTTTTTTTAATAAGTGAGATCTCTCCTTTTATATACTTCCCCTTACCTTCTCTTACTTCCTAATGAACACCATAATATTCTTTGGAAGCTTGAATTTCTAGTAAACGGCCCTTGTGGGCTTGTTACATATGAATACGGTTAATCTTCTGAATAATAATAATAATGATAATAATAATCCACAATTATATATTAAATATATTACTATGTAAAATATGTAAAATAAACCAAAGACTTTCGAACACTTGAACGGTTCAAGTGTTCGAAAGTCTTCGGTTTATTTTACATATTTTACATAGTAATATATTTACCATATAATTGTGGATTTTTATTACACATTGTTTTTCACGAAATTGTGAATCTATCAGCAATAATAATAATAATAATAATAATAATAATAATAATAATAATAATAATAATAATAATAAAATATAAACAGATTTCATGAGCTAACACTAAGGCTGCATACACTTCAGACGTAAATACGAGCACAATTATTATTCTGACAAAAAGTTGCGCTAGAAATATACTGTCTTCAAAACAAGGACTTCCACAAGATGACGTTAAAAGCTGGTTTAAGTCGACAGAAACAGATCCCAGAAACTGAGAAACTGCGTCCAAAGAATGGCAAAAATAAGTAGGTGGGAACTGAATTGAATTGAATACAGAAGTTAGGCCAAAGGCCAAGCACTGGGACCGATGAGGTCATTCAGCGCTGAAACGGAAATTGACAGTAAAAGGTTTGAAAGGTGTAACAGGAAGAAAAATACGCAGTTGCATTATGAATCAGTCGTTAGGATGGAAAGTAAGATGGAAGAAAGAGAATATGAAAGGAGCAAGTAGGTGAGACCTAAAATACTGAACATTTCAATACTAAAACGTGGAATTAATCAATTTATTTCCATTTTCATCCACTTATTGATTAATCTATTATCATTTTATCTTTTCTAATAACTGGTCCCTTTTTTCTGTATCTCTTATTATTTACTGTAAAATTTCTTTGAAGTGAACACCATATGCTTAGGAAACCTGATATTCAAGTCAATGGCCCCTGTTGTGGGCTTGATCCGTATGAGCAGGGCTTATTTTCTAAATAATAATAATAATAATAATAATAATAATAACAATAAAAGGAGAACTGGTACAAAATCACTGAGATATTCGCAACGACTTGCCTGTTATTCCTAGAATAACGGCGCCGTTATTAATTACAGTTTCCTCAAATACAGAAAGCGCAATACAGCGGAATCCCGGAATACCTGTGAGAAACGTCATAATCACCTGATGTTTTATTTACCCGCGCTAACGGTCAGACCTCTCGGCGGAGTATGACGGGTTATTTGTACATTAATAGACAAAAGAGAGCAGTGGTGATTTTACCGAGACTCGGCTCAATTCTGCATTGTTTTTTTACCTGCTGCATCTTTTGCAAGAGTATATCTAACTATACGAATAATACATATACACACATATGTGTGTGTGTATATGTATATGTATATATATATCCACACACAAATATAAGGCTATAAAATATTTACTGTTATAACACAATTCAATCTGATTAAAAAAACACCAAAGAGGGTACATTTTACGGCGCTACATTTCGGGAACTACTGTTTCCCTCAACGGACAGGGAAATGGTAGTTTACAAAATATAACGCTGTAAAATCTACCCTCTTTGGTATGGCAACTTTTGTAATATATATATATATATATATATATATATATATATATATATATATATATATATATATATATATATATATATATATATATATACATACACATGTATATATATACACCAAATTGCGTGCGTGTGCGTATGTATAATTCGACAGCATATCACAATTAATGAATGCATATTAAATCTATGTTGTTTATTATGTACCGCACTCTGTATAGACACACAAAATGAAGGTACTTTCGTAAGTTTTTACTGTAATGTACATTCAGTCTTTACTTCTGAACTCTACTGTATCATTTCTATGAATAACATAAACTCATTATGTATCTGGAAATCAGAAACCATCACGCTAACAACCTAAGTTTAACCAGACCACTGAGGAGCTGATTAACAGCTCTCCTAGGGCTGGCCCGAAGGATTAGACTTATTTTACGTGGCTAAGAACCTGGGACCTACAGCTTTTTGTGGAATCCGAACCACATTAAACCGAGAAACTAATTTTTATCACCAGAAATAAATTCCTCTAATTCTTCATTGGCCGGCCGGAGACTCGAACTCGGGCCTAGCAGGGTGCTTGCCGAGAACTCTATCGACTCGTCCAACAAGGAACTATCACGCCAACAAAATTCAATTTCTCCGCAAGATACCTGACTTGTAAGAACATACTGTACAGCATATTCTTCCTGCAGTGTGGCCATCAATAACAATGCTTTGTCAACGGAAGCATTGATTGACTGATTTATGGTTACTAAAACTGGCGTTACAATACCTAGGTTATTGACACGGAAGCAGTAGCAAGAACACTGCGTAATATCTTCAAACACCGAAGTCACGGTTCTGTCAAAATAAGTGAAAGGATACTCGACCACGCTCGAGCATTTTCGTTGCAATCTGCTGAAGTCAGCAACTCTATACGCAGCTGGGAACTGACTTTAAAATATATTATTATTATTATATTATTATTATTATTATTATTATTAATAATAATAATATTCATAATAATAAAACCTATATTATTATTATTATTCAGAACAAAACCTATTCAAAACAAGCCCACCAAAGGGGCCACTGACTTGAAATTCAAGCTTCCAAAGAATAGGGTGTCCATTAGGAAAAAGAAAGAGGAAGTAAAGGGAAAAACAGAAAGAAGGGATCCACTTATTAAAAAGAAAAAAAATAATTAACAGAAAAATAGATAAAAATGTATTAAAATGCAAGAAGAATAGTATTAGGGTAGTAACGCATTGGATTTTCGCTTGAACCTCTGAAGTTCCAACTGCACGACATCCACAGTCCAACAGTGTGGGGAATAAAGGACCTCTGCAACTGAGAAGCTCGACAGCGAGGCACATTTACTGCATACTGGTGCAGCTGTTCAGCGAATCTGGTTGCTCTCGGCAGGTAAAAGGGAATCAGGGATCAACTGTGAATGTGAAAGATCGCTGCTGAAATACAACTTGAGAAAAAGTGACAAACAAGAGACCATCCGTCGATGGTCCAACAGACCCCTGGCAAGTATAGGAGCAGCCGTAGCAGATGCTTGAAGCTACGCAAAACATATGGTCCACGTCCAACCCACATCACAAAATGCATGTTCCTTCCATTGCTAAACTCGTCCCTACTGCACCTTTTCGTAGTGGCTACAGGAAAACGACACTCAACAGTGCAACGCCATAGTTCTGTAGTTATATTGATCTACATGACAATGCTGCATGTCAGATAAATGGGAGCAGACTGCCAATTATTGGGGCGATGTTAAATGGCCCGGGTTATACTCATGACGAATGTGAGAGGGATGTTTATGAATGATGATATGTAAATGCTATCATATAAATACAGTACGTTAAAAACGTTCGTGGCATATGTTTCGTCAGTACTTTAATATTAATGTTTTATCATTATTATTATTACTATTATTATTATTATTATTATTATTATTATTATTATTATTATTATTATTATTATTATTATTATTATTATTATTATTCAGGTGACGAGGCCTATTCAAGGGGCCAACAAAATGAAATTCAAACTTCCTAAGAATATGGTATTCATTAGAAAGTTACACAAGATAACAGGAAATACAGAAAGAAGAGATCATTACTAGAAAAGAAAAGAAAAAATGAAATATACACAGCATAAATTTCCATACGTCTCTGTCCCACTAACAAAAGAGAATAACAACTACAGTTAATACAGGAAAAAGCATATAACATGACAGGAGGGTTTAATACAAGCCCCTGATAATGCAGGATCTTACAGGTGACAGGTAAGAGAGGAGAATTTAACACAACCCGTGTATAGCGAACGTAGAGAGAGAGAGAGAGAGAGAGAGAGAGAGAGAGAGAGAGAGAGAGAGAGAGAGAGAGAGAGAGAGACGCTGTCACGTATTACAACAGACTTATACCATCAACAATAACAACCACAACTCGACAGAGCGTTGTTAATTAAGTAACACCACAACCGCCACAAAACGTCTAGGCCAGCCACCATACGTAGACAGGCGCATGCGCAACACTCATCCGAGGACGCCAGAGAGAGAGAGAGAGAGAGAGAGAGAGAGAGAGAGAGAGAGAGAGAGAGAGAGAGAGAGAAGAGATGAAGAAAACATCTGTAGAGAAGAATGAAGTAAAACACTGATTGTTACAGTTATTTAAAGCTATCATATTACATATGAGAGAGAGAGAGAGAGAGAGAGAGAGAGAGAGAGAGAGAGAGAGAGAGAGAGAGAGAGAGAGAGATTTACCTGTAGATAAGAATGAAGTAAACACTGACTGTTAGTTATTGAAAGCAATCATATTACATATATGAGAGAGAGAGAGAGAGAGAGAGAGAGAGAGAGAGAGAGAGAGAGAGAGAGAGAGAGAGAGAGAGAGATAATTTACCTGCATATAGGTAGTAGGAATGAACTGAGACACTGTTACATTTAATGAAGGCAATATTGTTGCATGAGAGAGAGAGAGAGAGAGAGAGAGAGAGAGAGCACCTACATTAAAAGCGTTCAACACATAGGGTCAACATTTAACAGATTAGTCTTTAAGCAATAATATATAATTCTGCAGACATCACTAAACATGAATGTATTTGTTTATATTTAAGTATTTCAGAACAATTTTAAAAGCAATAAGAAATAAAATTATGACAAATGATCTAAATTGGTCCACTTCATAGGAATATAAAAAAACAAATAAAAATTTAAAAAATGCAATATCAATAAAATCTACAAAACTGTTCGCCAACGTAACCCTTCGTAAGATTATGACATTCATTCAGCAGAATAAAATAACATAAAATTAAATAAAATATAAGGTGAAATTAAATGACCATTTGCCTCCAACTAATTAAGTACGCAAGAAAAAATATTGAGTTTCCTCTATTTTAATCGTTCAAATAATACTTTTTTTTTTGCAGTCTGAAGCAGAGATTTCAAATGAACTTATTTATATCTCTTTAATATGCAACGGTTCAAACTGCTCTGAACGCTTGATCAGCATATTTACATATAATTGTATATATTGTCACTGAAATATTTCTCTTTCAGTAAGCATGCCATACCTGCACTATTAAATGCAGCGATGTCAATTCCACTTTTATAAGTGGAAAAATTTGTTTCAATTTTTCAAGTAAAAAATTCTGTCCCACTTATATTAGCGGAAAACTCTGTTCCGCTTTCACAGATAAAAACTTAGTTCCACTTTTACAGGTGGAAAACTTTGTTCCACTTTAATAAGTGGAAAACCTGTTCCACTTTGATATGTAAGAAACTTTGTTCCACTTTTATAAATAAAAATCTCTGTTCCGCTTTTATTTTTTTAACTGAAAAGCTTTGCTTCACTTTTATAAATGGAAAACTTTGTTCCACTTTTAAAGTGAAAAACTTTGTTCCACTTTTGTAAGAGAAAAAGTTTGCACCACTTTTATACGAAAAAATTTTTTCCTCCTTTTTTAGTGGAAAACTTTGTTCTGCTTTTATAAGTGAGCAATTTTGTTCCACATTTTTAAGTGAGAAACTCTGTTCCAACTTTATAAATGGAAAACTTTGTTCCACTTTTAAAAGTGAAAAACTTTGTTTCACTTTTAAATGTGGGAAACTTTATTCCATTTTTATGAGTGGAAAACTTTATTCCACTTTTATAAGTAGAAAAATTTATTCCACTTTTATAAGTAGAAAAATTTATTCCACTTTTATAAGTGGAAAACTTTGCTCCAATTTTATAAGTGGAAAACTTTGTTCCACTTTTATAAGTGGAAAACTTTTTTCTACTTTTTTAAAGTGGAAAACTTTGTTCAACTTTTATAAGTGAAAAGCTTTATTCCACTTTAATAAGTGGAAAACTTTTTATTCAACTTTTAATAAGTGGGAAAACTTTGAATAAGAGGAAAACTTTATTCCACTTTAATAAGTGGAAAACTATGTCCCACTTTTATAAGTGGAAAACTTTTCCACTTTTATAAATGGGAAAACTCTGTTCCACTTTTATAAACGGAAAACTTTGTTCCACTTTTATAAGTGGAAAACTTTGTTCTACTTTTTTAAAGTGGAAAATTTTGTTCAACTTTTATAAGTGAAAAGCTTTATTCCACTTTAATAAGTGGAAAACTTTATTCCACTTTAATAAGTGGGAAAACTTTGTCCCACTTTTATAAGAGGAAAACTTTATTCCACTTTAATAAGTGGAAAACTATGTCCCACTTTTATAAGTGGAAAACTTTATTCCACTTTTATAAATGGAAAACTCTGTTCCACTTTTATAAACGGAAAACTTTGTTCCACTGACGAAACCAAGCCCCCTAAAGGATGAACAAATTTCGTAGGAAAATGAAATGTCGCTCAAGACAGCAACCACAGACACTAAGAGACCTCAGATAACTCCATACAAAAACCACCTTCCTGTATGTGTATATATTTAATAATTAAGACATGGGAGGTTATCCCCTATGGCCAATTATAAGCTCTACTGGCTCAGTATCCTGCAATCTATACGGATGGCTTGCTGGGGTATTAGCACAACTGTTGTAGAAAAAAGTCACAACCTTGGTTTTGTGATCCCAAAAGTTAAGAATAAGCTAGACCTTATTATCGTGGTTTTTATATATATATATATATATATATATATATATATATATATATATATATATATATATATATATATATATATATATATTCTTATCAATATATATAATATATATGTATATGTATAAGTCCTATCTTTGATATCAAATTTCCATATCAAGAACATGTTAACCCTTGGCATCAAGATCTAGTGACAAGAATACACTAGAACTTGGCATCATTAAACCCTAATAATTTACTGGATCTTGGCATCATAATCCCATATTCATAAACTGGCAGACTGACTTTGGCATCAAAACGCAAGAGGACTATTTGAAGACAAGGAGCATATCCTGCGTTTGCAATCACACCGGATTTAAAACTACATATTCAGTTTGTGAGAAAATCTTTGACCAAAGCTGGGCATACTTGCGCTTCCTCTTCTTAATATTCAGAGCGAAAAATTCGGTTCCTTCGGCTTGAATTTTCATACAGAAATTGAAAAAGAATCCTTGCCCACATTGAAACCTTCAGCCGAAAACCTTTACGGAGAGTGTCAACAGACTTGTAAAATCAAGAGAACTCCAATGGAAAACGTCAGCAGACCAAACTGACGCTCTGAAGCTTTCAAAAGAAGAGAAGCAATCCATCAATTATTATTATGAATGTACTCAAGCATTTGTTTCAAAATCCCATATTAACAACACGCAAGACCTTAATATCACCACCTAAAATTGAGAATAGGGTAGATCTATTTCGGTAACATCACAACCCTAAATACAGAACTGTTTAAACATTGTTAATTTGTATACCGAAGACGTGCTAACTCTACTGAAAACTGACTGGATTACAGAATTTAAGCCAGATGCCAAGCGCTGGGAACTACGAGGTCATTCAGTACTGAAAGGAAATGGACAGTAAGAAGGTCTGAAAGGTGTAACAGGAGGAAAACCTCGCAGTTGCACTGTGAAACGTTTGTTAGAGAGGGTGGAAAGTCAGATGGAAGAAAGAGAATATGAACGGAGGAACAGAAAAAAGAAATGAAAGAGGTTGCAGCTAGGGACCGACGGGACGCCGCAAAGAACCTTAAGCAATGAAAACTGGTCATCTTTGCCGTTTAATTTAACCAGGGTACTAGTCAAGATCTCCCCTTTATACGGTTACGGATGTGTATTAAGAAAATTATTACAATTCCCGATGAAGGCTGATTTTATCAATGTCAAATTGGGATTACTGTGATATGTAATTGTGGAATTTTAAAGGCCAAAATTGCTTCCACAAATTCGTAAGTCATTCTGATTAGGTTCAGGTATGTCGATGATGATAAGCACATTCTTGGTCCACTAACAAGAACCGCCATGATTTCTACATATTCTTAGAAAGAATGAATGTACAGACATATACAAAGGATTGATTATGAAATTCAGGTCTTGAAGACCAAGAGCCGGAACCCATCAGGATTATTCAGCGCCGACGTATACAAAGGAACCGCGGGTCGACTTAATGGTGTTATTTCTGATTTCCCAATCATCGCCCCCCCCCCCAAAAAAAAAACGTAAAAACTTAGAATTCAAATAGAATAACTTTAAGAATACATAAGAGGACTCTTTGAAGACAAAGAGCATATGCTGCGTTTGCAATCACACTGGATTCAGCAGAATGTAAATTTGACGTTCGTTTGTGGCTGTTCTGTATCAAAACTGCATATTCAATCTGTGAGAAAATCTCTGACCAAAGCTGGGCATACTTGCGATTCCTCTTCTTAATATTCAGAGCGAATGTTTCAATTCAATTCAAGCCAAAGGTCTTCAATTTTCATACAGATATTGAAGAAGAATCCCTGCCCACATTTACACCCAGATAATCGCCGTTGTTATAAACATGATTTCTTTCTTTAAACCTTCAAGTGAAAACCTTTACGGAGACAACAGACTTATAAACCCAAGAGAACTCCAACGGGAAATCTCAGCAGACCAAACTGACGCTCTGAAGCTTTCAAAAGAGAAGCAATACATCAATTATTATTATTATTATTATTATTATTATTATTATTATTATTATTATTACTATTATTATTATTATTATTATTCAGTAAATGAAACCAACTCATCTGGAACAAGCCCACAAAGGGGCCACTGACTTGAACATTCAAGCTTCCAAAGAATAAGGTGCTCACTAGGAAGAAGGAGAAGGTGAAGGGAAATACAGAAAGAAGAGATCTCACTTATTAAAAAGAAAAAATGCATTAATAAATAGATAAAAATGAAAGGAGAACAGCATAAGGGTAGTCATGCATTGCACCTTCGATCGAACTTCTGAAGTTCCAACTGCACGACATCCCCAGGGAGACTGTTCCACAGTCCAACAGTGTGGGGAATAAAGGACCTCTGCAACTGACGAGTTCGACAGCGAGGCACATTTGCTGCACATTGGTGCTTCTGCTGTTCAGCATTCGCAATCACATGCTGCCTCCTGCTGTTCACGACGAGTCATCCTCCGGTAGAAAGTAGTGCTACGTAATTCTCACTTGCTATTGCAGCCTGACAGATGACAACTGGGTCATGGGGCCATCTGGAACCGCGTCGTTGTACAGTGTGCCAATTGAGAGAGGGGTTCAAGTGCCACTGTGCCTGTTAATAAGGGACACGGTTGTTGATAAATGCTGGAGGGTTAAAAGGTGGTTTGGAGTAACACTTGACCTTGGGTATATAATATGGTGTAAAGCATTATTTAGCCTGGGTATACGAAATGGTATAAAGCATATCATATACTCTGGGTTAGATAATATGGTATACAGCATATAATATACCCCGGGTATAAGTATGGTATACAGCATATTATTTACCCTACGTATATAATACGGTATACAGCATATTATATACCATAGGTATATAATAAGGTATAAAGCATATTATATACCCTGGGTTATACAATATGGTATAAAGCACATTATATACCCTTGGTATGTATGATATAAAGCATATTATATACCCTGGGTCATATACGCTAATATGGTATAGAGCAAATTATATACCCTGGGTATATAATAAGTATAAAGCATATTATATACCCTAGGTATATAATATGGTATAAAGCATATTATATACACTGGGTATATTACATGGTATAAAGCACAATATATACCCTGAGTATATAATGCGGTATAAACTAAGGCATTTCCACGAAAAAGATCAATCAGCAAACTGTAGTACAGCATACAGGACCATCATTGCGTTCTAAAAAATGTTACGAAAAAGCATAGACTATTTTCCGACACATTCGCAAGGTCAGATTTGGTATGACGCCACAAACGGCCAAGCGATTCGCAATTACAGTAAATGACTCGACTTGAAACGATGTTATCAAGGAGGAAAATTCTTAAAAAACAGTTAACCTCAGCATGGATTGAAAGCACAAAAGGCAAAAGACTAAAAGAATACTATTATTACAATTCAGAAGATGAAACTTATTCATATGGAACAAGCCGACCACAGGGGCCATTGACTTGAGGTTCAAGCTTCCAAAGAATATTACGGTGTTCATTAGGAAGAAGTAAGAGGAGGTAAATGGAAATATAGAAAGAAGAGATCCCACTCATTAAAAAGAAAAAATTAATAAATTAATAGATATAAATGGATTAAAATGAAAGGAGAATAGATTAGGATAGTAATAAAGAAATTTTTATCACTCGTGCGATACACCTGACGTTTGAGGAATTAAAAGCGAGAGTCTTCAAGTCTCAAGAGACTAAATGAACCCTGTTCCTTCCCAATACAGTGTACTGTGTGTGTGTACTCCCTATCCTATGAATGAAATAGTAGCACTCATTATACTCTGATGGTGATGATGATGATGATGATTTCACTTTCGATTCCTTCACAATGACGACGGTGAAAGAGATGGCTCCTTTTCGCAGCTCTCCCGACATATTCAGATATTCATTCATTCATTCATTCATTCTCTCTCTCTCTCTCTCTCTCTCTCTCTCTCTCTCTCTCTCTCTCTCTCTCTCTCTCTCGAACACATACAAATGCACAAACTAATCAGCCTAATCGCCAGACAAGAGAGAAGTCTATAGACGGTTTAATTTTTATAAATAAATTTATTTTCATATTTAGACTTATTTACTTTCTTATTTTACCTTTCATACACAACAGGCACAATACTGTCTACTTCCTTCTCAAAATAAGACGAAATACTCTCACTTCCTCAATGAGTGGCCGTGGACGGAAGATTTATCAAGCGCTGGCAAAAGCCACTCACATTAAATTTCATAGAAAACAACAAAGCGTAAAATCGATATTGTAAAAACTACCAATTTAATTTCCACAGGAAAAAACACAAACTATATTATATATGAATTGAACTTCATAAGAAACATTTAACACTTAAAAATTAATTGAATTTCATTTAAAAAACAGACTCAACACTGCCCATGCTGAACTGAACTGAGCTTCATAAAAATATACTCCATACTTTGAAAAAACTCAGTTTCATAAAAAAAACACAAGACTCACGCATACTGACCGAATTTCAACAAAAAAAAAACTCATTCGATATCAGGTACCAATTACATTTCGTCATCAAACGCACGCATCACTAAACATACACACACACACGCTCGATGTCAATATATATTAACTGAATTTCACTCTAACGTATAAAAATACAATTACTCTCCGATGTGTTGAAATCATTACATAATCGAGTGTCTAATTAAACGGCACTAAAAATACAACATAAAAAGTTCAAATGGTATTTAAAACAATAAATAAAATACACTGGAACTTCAAATGGCCGTTTGTTTATAGGTGCTGAAAGTAATCAGGGAAATGTCAAGCCAACAAATATACTCATTCATAATATATAAACACACGCTCTGTATACTAAAACAAACAGTAAACAGGACATGCATACACAAACGCAAAAGTACTTATATGAAATCTCCAACAACTATTTCGTCTTCTTTTTCTCTTGACCCAAAAACTAATCAAGCAAAGCGAATGCAAAAAGTACCAGAAACCTGCAATAAATCTCTCTCTCTCTCAGGAGGCAAAACTAATCAAGCAAATGTCATGTCAGAAAAGAACTCCTCTCTCGTCCCCCCTGATAAACACTGACCCCCTCCCCCCTTTCCTCCTCCTCTCCCCTGATCCTCCTCCTCCTCCTGATCCACCCCCTCTTCCTCCTCCTCCTGATCCCCCCCTCTTCCTCCTCCTCCTGATCCTCCCCTCCTCCTCCTCCTCCTCCTCCCTCCTCCTCCCCTTCCTCTTCCCTTCCCTTCCCCTCTCCTCCCCCTCCTCCTCCTCTCCTTCCCTTCACCTCCTCCTCCTCCCTTGCTTACTTGCTTGCTTGCTTGCTTCCTACTTCCTCCTCCGGGGGGAGGCTGCAACGAAGGAAGTCTGTAACTGTGCACAGGAGCAGTGGCGCATGACTCCCCGTTGGAGGAAGGCAGGGCCCTTTGTGCCTCCCCAGCGCCGGTGTCGATGACTCGACGGACACAGGCAGACAAGGACGAGAGAGAGAGAGAGAGAGAGAGAGAGAGAGAGAGAGAGAGAGAGAGAGAGAGAGTACACGGGAACTGAATGACTGATTTAATTTATAAGACAAGTGGCGTCGCAAGTAAAGAAAAACATGAGAGAGAGAGAGAGAGAGAGAGAGAGAGAGAGAGAGAGAGAGAGAGAGAGATGAAAAGGGTATAAAAAAAAGTATGTGGGAGAATAAAAAAAAAGTTTGTGGAAGAGTAAAAAAAAAGTTTGTGGGAGAATAAAAAAAAAAAGTTTGTAAGAGAGTAAAAAAAAAAAGTTTGTGGGAGCATAAAAAAGGTTTGTGGGAGAATAAAAAAAAAAGTTTGTGAAAGAGTAAAAAACAAGTTTGTGGGAAAATAAAAAAAAGTTTGTGGGAGAATAAAAAAAAAGTTTGTGGGAGAATAAAAAAAAAAGTTTGTGGGAGTAAAAAAAAGTGTGGAAGAATAAAAAAAAAAGTTTGTGGGAGAGTAAAAAAAGTTTGTGGGAGAAAAAAAAAGTTTTGTGGGAGAATAAAAAAAAGGTTTGTGGGAGAGTAAAAAAAAAAAGTTTGTGGGAGTACAAAAAAAACACTGACCTTGAAACACAACCACGAAAATGGATCCGCAAGAGAAAATAAAAAATAAATAAACCAAACGTTCCCCAAAATTAGTCGTGAAATAACACCACGCAATCTTGTCACACTCATTTCATACATTCGACGATAAACTTCCCAGATTTAATATGTTCAGCCTGTATACGAGCATACGAGCAAAAAGTGAAATGACCTTGAAACACAGGCACGAAAATAGTTACGCCAGTGGATGAAAAAAAAAGGAAATAAAAAACGAACCCATAAACCTTCCCTTAAAATGTAGTGATGAAATAACACCCAGGTATTCTTGTCATACTCTTACATACACTCAACAAAAAACTTATCACATACACAAAAAAATTGCGTCACGCCTTGATACCTGAGAAGTCGTTAAAAA